>NW_007258251.1:246453-298308 GCF_000164805.1 Carlito syrichta
ATCCACTCATCTCAGCCTCCCAAGGCGTGGGATTACAGGCTGAGCCACCAAGCCCGGCTAGGTCTTTTAATTTTTAAATGCTCAAAGTTTGTCCTAGTGTCAGCACATGGAATGGAATGATCAGGAAGCAAAGCTGCAGGAACCGTTTTTTCTCACAGTTATTTTATATCCTCCCAGATGGCAAAACTTGTCTGGTTATCCCCATGCCTCGGGGCTTCGGGCTGACAAATGCTACTGATGAATACAGTTACTCGGCTTACAAAAACATTCATCAGTATTTTGAGCTATTTAGAAACAACAGACGATACTTGATGGCTTCTCCAGCAGATTATCTACTTTTATCTCCTATATCAGAATACTTCCTAATTTGTCATCTTTAAAATAAGTAAGACATTGTTGGCAATCCACAGATGTTCCATATTGTAAATGTTTTTGTGGAGTCATTTGCCTACATTAAATAAATTAGAGTAAATAAGCCATGTCCAAATATCTTCAGTCTCAGGTCCTCACAAACGCTATACCCTCTTGCCAGTCATTTCTCACAATTGCTTAAAGCAATTCCAATAATCAAAATATGGGATAATAGTCATGTTGCCAATAATGGAACTTAAACACGTAAAAATTTTATGGTGATATGAGAAACTTAGCAGTCCTTATAGGAAGAAAAGTAATTCTAGTGTATTTCTGAGAGGAAACATGATTAGTAATCTCTTAGCACAATACTTAAGATTGTTTGTTGCTTATACAGTAAGTCCTTAGTGTTATCTATAGGTTCTTGGAAACTACAACTTTAAGCAAAACAATGTATATCACACAACTATTTTTTTCTTATATAACAAAATTTTTCCCCTATCAACATTATAATGAAATTACCTTGAAAAACGAGTTATTCAAGGCCCCCCCGGTAGTTTGTTTGGCTTAAAGTCGCAGTGTCCAAGAACTGATCAATAAGATTAGGAGAGACCTTATGTACTTTGTTGGGATGACTTTATAGCCCAGACTATGTGCTGGGACACTAACTGTACCAGTTCAGACTGCCAAGAGTTCTCTGTTAAGTGGCAAATTAAGGCTGGGTGCAATGGCTCACACCTATAATCCCAGCACTTTGGGAGGCCAAGGTGAGAGGATTGCCTGAGCCCACGGGTTTGAGACCAGCCTGGGCAGCTTGGTGAAACTTCATCTCTACAATAAATCAAACAATTAGCCGGGTGTAGTGGCGCATGGCTGTAATTCCAGCTGCTTGGAAGGCTGAGGCGGGAGGATCACCTGAGCCCAGCAGGTTGAGGCTGCGGTGGCTGTGAGTGTGCCACTGCACTCCAGCCTAGGCAACAGAGTGAGACTCCAAGTCAAAAAAAAATCTTTTTAAATAAAAATAAATAAGTAAATAGCAAATTAGAGTCACTGATTTCCCTCAGACAGAAGTAACTTCCTTTACTTTCAAGAAGATGTGAAACATATTTAATACTGTCCTTCTCCATGATTTAAGATGTTGTATATTCTTAAGACTGACACTCTATGAACAGAAGAAATCCTTCCACTGCAGTAATATCTCTGTTAAATATTTTTGAAACCCACCTCACCTCAATTCTTGTTGGAAACAGGGTATGAGCGAATAGATAAGTTAGATAAGTTATGCATTAGATTAGTCAGAGATGGAACTAGTTCAGTGGAGATACAGTAAGTCTTTGCCAGATTGTTTTCAAAGAAAAACCCAGGGAATGCAACCAGTTACCACAAGCAGCTCGTTTAAATGAGATCAGTCAGCCCCCATAAAAAACAAAGTTTGAAGGAAAGAACAGTGTCTGTGTTCCTATGCTGCTCCGCACATGTATACAGGGATACAATTGTAGCTTCAGATAAAAGAGCGAGCAAGCCGGGCTCGGTGGCTCAGCCTGTAATCCCACACCTTTGGGAGGCTGAGGTGAGTGGATTGCCTGAGCCCGCGGGTTCGAGACCCGCCTGGGCAGCGAGACCTCATCTCTACAATCAATTAAAAAAATCAGCCGGGCGTGGTAGCGCGCGCCTGTAGTTCCGGCTACTTGGAAGGCTGAGGCGGAAGGATCGCCGGAGCCCAGCAGGTCGAGGCTGCGGTGGCCGGGAGCGGCCACTGCACTCCAGTCTGGGTGACCGAGTGAGACTCCAACTCAAAAAAAGAAAAAGAGCGAGCAGAGTGCCATCTTGTGGCCTGAACAGCAAGCATCTTTCTCCAAAGCCATGCATTTACTCTAGAAGCTTTACACTGAATTTTTTTTTTTTTTTTTTTTTTTTACCTGGGCAACATCTATGTAATTTATCAGGTCCAGTGGCCCTTCAAGAACTTTTCCCTCAGAGAGTTTCAGTTTCTCAATGGCACCAACATATTTTATTCGAAATTCTGCACAGGTATCTGAATTATGGTTGCTTTGTCCTAAAGGTGAAAGAAAAGTTACAGATAGTAAGATTTCAAAAGAAATATCTGTATCACAGGGTATCCTCACTCCCTTGCCAAGTAAAAAATAGACTGTGTCATTATAACACAACCATTAGTTACGAATTTTTTATAAGGCAAAACCTGCTTGGTCTAATGGGGAAAAACTTAAGTCTCACTAATCTTTTTCCTCGGTGACTCACAATATACTAAATGTATGAAGGTCTCGATAATAGGAATACATTAATGTTAATAACCTTCATTTCAAAACAAACTGGGAAAACAAGGTCCACTAGATAATGATTACCTATATAATGCATAAGGATATTTAATTGTTTATTGGTTTCTTCTCTCTCTTCACCATATTAACTTTCCTGATTCAGGAAGCCTGTTTTCCCCCTACTATTCAGTCAGAAAAGACCACACGATTTTTTTTAAATGTAGATGAAATAATGCCAGGCAGGAAGTCCCTGATATCAACAGGTTGAAGAACTATGTGTAGAAAATCCAGCCAGTACAAAAATTACCACAAACTACTTAGGATAGCTACCATGTTAGGGAAATACTATGTGATTACTTTCAGGTTTTCCACTATAAAAAGATACCCACGTCTTTAATATTTTTAAGACATCTGGAAGTAAAGATAATGGACTTTATGCTACAACATTTGTTAAACAGTGACTAATCTAGGATCGTGAAGGGAAAAGCAGGACTTTAGACAAGAAAACAGACTAGGCACCAACCAGCTACTTATGCAGCCTGGGTTGGAAGCCACCTTTTGATTTCTAAGGCACTACTAATTTGGGGCAGCTGCAAGGGTCCTTGACACATACTGCCCTTGATTACTTGTGCTCCTGGTGGTCATGAGCTAGTGCATCTCGGGGTACCTCGGGGTAAATGGCTCCTTAACCCTTTAATCACCGAGGCTTTTGTCCTATTCCTCATAAGCAACACAAGTCCAGTATAATTCATCCTCTGCCACCCCACTTTTGCAAAAACTATTGTGAGATTTCTAAATCATTGCCACACAATGTTTTCAAGCATTTTTGCTATAGGACCCATTAAGAGCAGTTGGCCCACATGCCTAAGCCAACCCCAAAGGCAACAGTTTCACTAAGCATACCACACCACACCCTCAACCCATGTCCCAATAAAGCTCAGTCCACTTCTAAACTCTTGTCAAAAGTAGCAGAGGAAGCTGGGCTCGGTGGCTCAGCCTGTAATCCCGTGCCTTGGGAGGCCAAGGTGAGTGAATTGCCTGAGCCCACGAGTTCGAGACCAGCCTGGGCAACTTGGCGAACCTCATCTCTACAAGAAATCAAAAAATTAGCTGGGCGTGGTAGCGCGCGCCTGTGGTTCCAGCTACTTGGAAGGCTGAGGCGGAGGGATCGCCGGAGCCCAGCAGGTCAAGGCTGTGGTGGCCGGGAGCAGCCACTGCACTTCCAGTCTGGGCGACAGAGTAAGAGACTCCAACTCAAAAAAAAAAAAAGTAGCAGAGGAGAGGAACAAATTCGCAAACATACAAGAACTCGTGCTATGCCAGTAAAACCGTGTATACATAAACAAAGCCTTAGACAGTAAATGATCCGACACTTTCATGTACCTGAACTTTTGGTGGAATCTGTGTCAAGGCTGGCCACAGTGCTGGATCGTGAAAGACCCCCAAGGCTAGAATCTACAGACTGAAAAATAAAAAAACAAATCAACGAAAGCCCACACGTAATGAGAAGCCCTGTCTTCTTTTACGTTCTCTAGCAAGTCCATTCAAATTATTTATTATAGTTGAACTGACACATACACAAAACCAGGGCAATTATTCAGACCGACTGTGAGAGATTTTTCTTGGCAAATTATATAAAAAACATCAAAAAACCCCCACATAGTCCCAACTGCTCTTCCCATTACACAATGTTTAAATGTGGCAGCAACATTCTTAGTCTAAATCTAAGCTATTACCTCTACCTCCTTACACGATGCCTTATATTAATACCCTTTGTGAAAATCTACACCTTGCATTCACATTATTTTCACCGAACCCAAAACTAACCCTGTGCAGAAAGCCAAACAGGGACTATTATCCTTTTTAATAAATGGGAAAAGAGACCAGACACATGAAGTGATTTACCCAATATCACATCTAGTAAACAGATCTCAAAACTAAGTCTCCTAGTTCCTATTCCAGTGCTTCTGCAGTTATTCAAACTAGTACCTGACCTGCCACAATAATGCAGAGGCCAACTGGCAGAACAGCAGAATTATCCATGTGAATTGCCAAAAACAAAAAACAAAACAAAAAACCTGTGGGGCAAAATACAAAGAATCACACATGAAAGTGTAGTTTGTTCCAAAGAACTATGCTTTCAATATGCTCAATTTCCTTAGAAATAATATTCGGGGCCAGGCTCAGTGACTCAGCCTATAATCCCAACACTTTGGGAGGCCAAGGCAAGAGGACTGCCTGAGCCCATGGGTTTGAGACCAGCCCCGGCAACTTGGCAAGACCTCGTCTCTACAATAAATTAAAAAATCAGCCGGGTGTGGTGGCACATGACTGTGGTTCCAGCTACTTGGAAGCCTGAGGTGGAAGGATCGCCAGAGCCTAGTAGGTTAGGAGTGCGATGGCCATGAGCATGCCACTGCACTACAGCCTGGGTGACAGAGTGAGACTGACTCAAAAAAAAAAAAAAAAAAAAAAAAAAAAAAAATTAGAGAGCTTGAAAGGGTGGAAAATAACAGAAAAGACTCTTTAGTAATGACATTGCAGGAACCACGGGACTAGGTCATCTCCCAAGCTTCCTTCAAATTCAAATACTTTACTCCTCTAGGATTCTGATCACAGCATTGCATCCAACTAGCCTACCTGACTCAGTCTCCATCTTCTTGTCTATAACTGGGATGTCTAACCATCTTCTTCCTATGGCATAGTCTGCCTATACTTTTTTTTCTTTTGAGTTGGAGTCTCACTCTGTTGCCCAGGCTGGAGTGCAGTGGCATGCTCACAGCTACCACAACCTTGACCTGCTGGGCTCAGGTGATCCTTCTGCCTCAGTCCTCCAAGTAGCTGGAACTACAGGTGTGCACCACCACACCCATCTAATTTTTTATTTATTTATTGTAGAGAGGAGGTCTTCAAGTCGCCCAAGCTGGTCTCAAACCCCTGGGCTCAGGCAATCCTCTAGCCTCTTCCTCCCAAAGTGCTGGGGTTACAGGTGTGAGCCACCATGCCAGGCAGTCTACCTGTACATTTTATGGCCTTTTCACTTCCCACTTTTTTTTTTAAGACTTGTGTGATGATTAATTTTATATGTCAACTTAGCTTGGCTAAAGTACCCACACATTTGGTCAAATGCAAGTCTAGATATTACTGTGAAGGTGTTTTCTTTTTTTTTAGAGAGATGAACATTTTTACTAGTAGACTTTTAGTAAAGTGAGGACGCACCATAAAGTGGTGGACCTCCTCCAATCAGTGGAAATTCCTGAGAGAAAAAGACTGAGGTCCCCTGAGGAAGAGAAAATTCTGCATCCAGACACCCCGCCAGACACAAGCTGCCGTATCAGCCCCCTGGGTCTCCAGCCTGCCAGTCTACCCTACAGGTTTCCAAGTTGCAGCCCACGCAATCACACAGGCCAGTTTTCTAAAATAACTCAATCTCTCTCTCTCGGACATAAACACAACCTACTGGTTCAGTTCCTCTGGAAAAACCCAACTGATACAAGTTCCTTCACCACTTTAGCCCTGTGACCTCCCATTCTTTGAATTATTCAAATAATATTTGTCATTATACCACACAACTTCACATTTTCTTGGTTATTATACTGTGCCTGGGTATTAATCACGTCTCCAATGGTATCTGAAACACCTGGAAGGAATTCATTTTCTTTGCTTCCCATAGGACCTAGAACAGTGCTAAGCACTATGGACAAACATTAACAAGAATCAACCTATATGCCAAACGGCTTGATCACAGGGTAGTACCTACTCCCCCAAATGTCTCTATACTTAACAGGAAGGCCTGAAGAAGTAAGTTGTGTGAATGTGCTTTCCACTTTATAAGGCACCCCAACCAACTGTTGTTGTCATTGTGAGGGTTTAAGCTGGGATTCCTCTTTCTCATATTCCACAACCAAGCTCAACAGGCCCTGTGAGTGCTCATCTCGAAATTTCTAGAATCCAAGCGCCCCTCACTGCTTCCTTCACACCCATCTGATCTCTCTCAGGTTATTACAATATCTTCCCAGCTGGTCTCTCTGCTCCTGCCCTTGCCCCACTTGCAGTGGCCAAAGTGACACCAGTTAAACTCACTTAAGTTTCTGCCACTCCCTTGCTCCAAATGCCCCGATGCTTTCCTTCTCTCTCTCTCTTTTTTTTTTTTTTTTTTTTGAGTTGGAGTCTCACTCTGTCTCCCAGGCTGGAGTATAATGGCACACTGCTCACAGCCACCGCAGCCTTGACCTGCTGGGCTCAAGCGATTCTTCCACCTCAACCTTCCAAGTAGCTGGAACAACAGGTGTACACTACCACGCCTGGCTAATTTTTTTTATTTATTGTAGAGATGAGGTCTCACCATGTCGCTCAGGCTGGTCTCGAACCCCTGTGCTCAGGTAATGCTCTCACCTCTGCCTCCCAAAGTGCTGGGATTACAGGCATGAGCCATCACACCCGGTACTTTCCTTCTCTGGCAGAGCAAAAGCCCAGCTCTTCACAATGGCCCACAAGGCCCCTATCCCAGCCCCGCCCAGCCCACCACTGGTCTCCCTGCTGGTCTCCCCACAGTCCCTCAGTCCCTCAACCATTACACCCCTTCCTCTGGTCTTTGCTCACTCTCCCCTCCCTGACCCACTCTCCCTCTAGATCTCATCACAGCTCCTTCTCTAGGTCTCTGCTCAAATGCCATCTAGAAAATCAAACCTGGGGCAACCCCATTGGGTCCCCTCCCACTAAGGGAGCTTCTCTGTCCTCTCAATAAATCCTGCTTTCTCACTTAAAAAAAAGAAAATCAAACCTTCCCTAACCAGACTGTTAAAAACTGCCTCACTGTCAGCCCACCACACCTCTCCATTCCTGTAACTTCTTCCTCCCACACGAGTTTTCACCATCTGACATTGTATTTCACCTATTCATTCATTATTTTCTCCCCCAACTGGAACAGACACTCTGTGAGGTCATGGATTTTTTTTTTCCCTCTAACTATTCCAATCCCCTGAACCTAAAACAGTGCTCAATAAATATTCACTGAATGAATGAGTTTTCATATGTCACTGTCCAGGAGGTGGAAAACAATGCTATTCTTCTAAACAACAAAAGTGGTATAAAAAACCTAAAATTCTTAGGATAAATATAATTCAGCTATCATCATTATAATCTTATATTGGAAAATTCTGTCAGAAAGAAATCACCCTATCCTTTCAATAGGAGACTGAAGTGTCAATTGAACAGGTCTTCCAAGGTTTGTTTTACATAAATTAAATCTATGCTTACCTTCAAACAACATTCAAAAAGTCTCTGGTTCTTGTCAATGGCACTTTTTTTTTTTTTTTTTTTTTTTGAGTTCAAACTCAAACTCAGCCTGTTGCCCAGGCTGGAGTGCAGTGGCACGCTCATGGCCACCGCAGCCCCAACCTGTTAAGCTCAGGCGATCCTTCCGCCTCAGCCTTCCAAGTACCTGGAACTACAGGCAGCACTACCATGCCCAGCTAATTTTTGGATTTATAGTAGAGACGCGATCTCACCAAGTTGCCCTGGCTGGTCTCGAACCCCTGAGCTCAGACAGTCCTCTTGCCTTGGCCTCCCAAAGTGCTGGGATTACAGGCTTGAGCCACCGTGCCCGGCCGGCAATCTCACTCTTAAGTAAAACAGTTATGCACATCACAAATCCTAGAATTCAGAAGATCCAGCCCCTTAATACCTGCAATTTCTATCACTTAAAAATTTTTTTAAATGAGTGCTTATTTCAAGGAAGTCATGTCCCACCTGGCTTAATGAACTTAAGAATTTCAGAAAACACACCAAAACAAAATAAAATTAAAACAAGCCACAATGTATCTCTAGAACACACACACAAAATGAATGTTAAAACACATGTAGTTTGAAGAATATCAGGAGGCCTGCCTGCCCATCGTTAGTATCCTCCAGGAAGTAATAAAACAAAATTATCACTGGTTTATGATTCTGTTCCAATTCCATTTCTCCTACCTTGCTCTTAGTACTGATTTCGCTACTTTGGGAACTGCTACTACTGTGTCGTTTTTTGCCTTTCCGAAACATTTTTCACCATAGCGTTATCCAGAGATGATCCCCTGGAAGAACAAATATTGGTAACTGTTACATAATGAAGAGCAACTTTAAATCACTTTATGCTTAATAAGAATAACAAAATCAGCCGGGCTCGGTGGCTCAGCCTGTAATCCCGCACCTAGGGAGGCCAAGGTGAGTGAATTGCCTGAGCCCGCGGGTTCGAGACCCGCCTGGGCAACTTGGCAAGACCTCATCTCTACAATAAATCAAAAACTTAGCCGGGTGTGGTAGCGCACTCCTGTAGTTCCAGCTACTTGGAAGGCTCAGGTGAAAGGATCGCCGGAGCCCAGCAGCTCGAGGCTGCCGTGGCCAGGAGCGGCCACTGCACTCCAGTCTGGGTGACAGAGTGAGACTCTGACTCAAAAAAATAAAAATAAAAATAAATAAAAAATAAAATAAAATAAAGAATAATAAAATCATCAGTTCCTTCTAGTCATTTTAGCTAAACCATATAAATATTTTCCCTTGAATGCTATTCTTTTTCATTCTTTTCTAGCAAATTACAAAACGCTATCCCAGAATGCTACCCCAGTAAACCAAAAAGGGAGAAACCTATATAGAGATGTGTAAAGCACTTTTCTCCTAAGTCTCAGGCACACGTCACCTAGTTCTCAAAAAACTTAAGTGCCTTACTTTTGGTTTCTCAGTGGAGATTCACTGACTGTCACAGAATCACACTCTGTACTTGGTAAGGCTAAGACATACACACCTCTCAGAAATGTGCATTTTTCTTAAAGTCTTAAAATATCTTTAAGTAAAAGCCTACACCTCCCAGCTCCAGTAAGGACAGGTGAGGAGGTGATGCTATTTCCCAGAGTCTGTCGAACATCTTTTTAAAAAAAAATTAATAATTAATGCCTTAGAAACATACGCTGCATCCTTGCCCATTTCATAGGGCACATATATTGTACTTGGAAAGTTAAGCAACCCGCATGATGCTTCAGAGCCCACAGAACTTGCAACAGTTATCCTGTCACGATATCCTCATGACAACCTTGCAATGCATTCACTTGCTGTACTGCGTGCGACACACTGTGTGGGGCTCCAGGCCTTCCCCTCAAGGGGATCCCAGAAGGCAGGTATAATCTGTCTTTTATAGATGAGAGAGCTGTGACCCACCTTTCAAGAGGATTTATGAATAAAAGAATCTAAAAAACTGTTTACCAAAAAATGAATTCTACAGAGGGAACCAGGAATTATCTGCTTACTATAGAATCGGACTCTATTTTACTGTCTTCAAAGATGCCATAGACAGCAGTCTGCATAGATGCTGTCCTTTCAGTCTGACATGGTCACTACTTTTCAGAGAAACAATGTACCTGGTGAAGGAAAAAGAACGAGTAAATCATGGAGTACTCAATGAAAACCCCTACTCCAATTCAAAGTTTCTCTCCTATTTGGAGCCTCTCTAAATGCACTCACTGGGGGATGGATGACCTTTGACCACTTACCCAAGTCTGAGTCCTGAGTCCAAACTTTTTCATCAGCCCCATCATCCAATTTATTTCTATACCTTTGTCTTCCTTGTGGGATAGCAAGAATATCTGACACTTTCATTCATTACAGAATAGTTAGTGAGCATCTCCTGGGTGCAGGGGAGACATCAGTGAAAAAAACAAAGTCCCTGACCTCAAGGAGCTTATTTTTAGAGGAAGTAGACAAACCAACAAGAACAACAAATATAAAATGTACCACAAGGAAACAATTGCTATGAGGAAAACTAACATAAGTTAAGAGATACGGTGTGATTGAAGGAAGGCATTTTTAGATAGAAAAAGACGCTCTGAGAAATCGAGAGTTAAGGTGACCTGAGTGAAGTATGGCCACTCAGAAATTGATGTGGAAGAAACAGCATGGAGGTGAGAGGAAGGCCAGTATAAGGGCCCCAGGGAGCATGCAGAGACAAGGAACAGCAGAAGGCCAATAAATTGGAAGCCAGAGAAGTGTGATGGACAAGAAGAGAGAGCTACAGAGGGCCTGGCAGGCCATGGACACAGTGTGGGCTTTATTTTGGGTTTAACAAGGAAGACTCTGGAGGCTTTTTAAAAAGCAGGCAAGTGGCCGGGCTCAGTGGCTCGGCCTATAATCCCAATACTTTGTGAGGCCGAGGCTAGTGGATTGCCTGAGCCTGTGAGTTCGAGACCCACCTGGGCAACTTGGTGGGACCTCATCTCTACAATAAATCAAAAATTAGCCAGGCGTGGCAGCGTGCACCTGTAGTTCCAGCTACTTGGAAGGAAGTCTGAGGCGGAAGTATTGCTGGAGCCCAGCAGGTTGATGCTGGGATGCCATGAGTGTGCCATGGCACTTCAGCCTGGGTGACAGAGTGAGACTCCAGCTCAAAAAAAAAAAAAGCAGGCAAGTGACATGATCAAATTTCTGTTTCTAAAACAAAGACTGCCTTCCAGGTAGGAAACTAACTCCATAGGGCAAGAATAAAAAGAGAGAGACTACCAGGAGTTTGAGACCAGCCTGGGCAACATGGGAAGACCTCACCTCTACAGGAAAAAAAAAAAATAGCCAGGTGTGGTGATGTCCATCTGTAGTCCCAGCTACTCAAGAGGCTGAGGTAGAAGGATCACCTGAGCTCAGGCAGTCAAGGCTGCAGTGAGCTGTGATCGTGTCACTGCACTCCAGCCTGAGCAAGACCCTGGCCATAGAGAGAGAGAGAGAGAGAGAGAGAGAGAGAGAGAGAGAGAGAGATAATAGAAGGCTACTGCCAATAAGTTGTTACAAAGGGTAACCATACCATCACAGGATACTAGTCAATGAGGGAGATGACAGGAGAGCCTGACTCCATGGTCTGCACAAAACTGGTTTAACTTAGCAGCATTAAGTGCCATGTTAATAGTCTCTGACAGGTTAAAATGTTGGGATATAACATATTTAAGCACCTTATATTTAAGCATATATAAATGCACATTCATATATAGGTAGCAATTTTAAATAGGATTTAAAAATAAAATTTGATTCTACTGCTAGTGGAATCCTGAAGCATCTCCTCAAATCCCTTGAACATTAGAATGATTTGAAAATCATTACACTCTAATGCCTTTGCAACTCCTTAAGACTTTCTTTTCATCATCAATTCAGGAGCTTAGGAAAAAGCAGCATTTATTAAAGCCCTTGACATCTGCTGCTAGTTTGATGTATGTTCTCAAGCAAGTCATTCTTGCCTCGGAATTATTCATGCATAAAAATGAGGCCAATGACACTGATTGTCACTTGGATGTGCCACAGGCTCATCCGATGCAAAAATGCTTCAAACAGAACCCATCATCCTCCCCTCCAGATCTGCCTCTCTCATCTCCTCACCCTCTCAGGAAATTATATTATTGCTAGGCCAGGTGTGATGGCTCAAGCCTGTAATCCCACCACTTTGGGAGGCGGAGGCGAGAGGATTGCCTGAGCTCAGAGGTTCAAGACCAGCCAGGGCAACTTAGTGAGACCTTGTCTCTATAATAAATCAAGAAAAATTAGCTGAATGTGGTGGTGCACGCCTCTAGTTCCAGCTACTTGGAAGGTTGAGGCAGAAGGAATGTCTGAGCCCAGCATATCAAGGTCGTGGAGGCTGTGAGTGTGCCACTGCACTCCAGGCCTGGGCAACAGAGACTGATTCAAAAAAAAGAAAAATTACATTATTGCTGGTGGAACCAGGAATCATCAATCCCTCACTGTCCTTCAGCACCCACTTCCAATCAAGCACCAAAACCCAAGGAACACTCCACTTGAAGAGCTCTCTAACAGGACCCACATTGTTACTACACTGTTGGCATGTACAATTATTTTCTTAGTATCTGATGAACGCAATGGATCCTCAACCTACAAAAATGCACATAAACACAAAGTTTGGCATGCAATCTAAGGAATTCATTAATCTGAAGATATTTCACAGATAAGGGACTTATTCTACTGGAGGGCCCCCTGGCAGTGGACATGCTTAGCGAACCTGAGGATTTTCTTGGGAGGTTTCATCCAAATAGCAATTCCCATGAACTAAACACCTTGTCCGGGTCACTTTAAATCTACCCCTTCAGCCAAATGATGAAAATTTCTTTCCAATGTAAATGAGTTGCCACTTTAAATCATTCACTGGTTCCCCAAAGTCAGAGACTGAAGTCAAAGCGCTTCAGCAAGTCATGCCAAGTCCTCCACTACCGAACTCCATCCACCTTCCAGTCTCCTCTTCCACAGCCTGCAGCACACTTAGTTAATCTCAGGAAGGGAAAGCTGCTCACCGTCCTCATCCGGCACTATGCTCCACGCTCCCTTGCTTTCCTAAGCTCCCTCTGCCTTTTAGTCACCTGGCAACCTCGTACCTTTCAAGCCTTCAGGCTCATTCTTTTCTAGAAAGCCTTCCTTGAACCTCCAGGTTGGGCTAGGGGACCCACAGCTGCAGTGCACATCCTGATCACAGCATTACGATCTGCTATGGTCTCCTTACAACTCTCTCCCTCTCCAAAGCTTGTTAAAGGCAGAGCTGGGTATCGTGTCTGCACACCCAGTGAACAGCACCGCCTGGCAGGGGACAAGCTTCAAGAACCTGAGAACTTTCTTGGGAGACGACACTCAAATAGCAATTCCCACGCACTAAACACTTAACCACCTGTCACCCTCACTGAGCATCAAGGTTGTAGTAGGACAGTCCCGTGCAAATGAGGCCACCTCAGCGCTAGGAGAGTCCCTTGGCCTGCCTACGGTCACCAGGCTAAGAACGCATGGGGCTGAGTTTGGGACAGAGACAGAACTGGCTCCAAGGTCCTTCCCAGATGCCAGCCTGCTTCGCATAGGTCACCGTGATGGAGTGCCTGCCACGTGCTCAGTGCGAGGGCGCGACGGTAAAGGAGGCAGCCGCAACCCCTACCCTAAGGCGTGGGGGAGGCGCTTGACGACTCGCCTTCCCCTCCCGGGCCAGACTCAGAGGATCCGGCCTAGGAAGCCCGGGCGTGGCTCGGGATGCTGCCATCCGCGTCGCCCACATCCAGCTGGCAGATCCAGACTCGCCCCCACCCCCAGCGGCCCGTCCGGAATCGGGCACCAGGGCATCCTTCCCTCCCTGGGGGCCGCTCCTCGGCTTCCACGCCGCCCGCCCGCGTCCGCCTCCCGGGTCTCGGCGGGGCGGGGAGAAAAGCGGGTCCCCGTGGACACTGCGGATTCCCCCACAGCCCCACCCATCCGTCCCGACAGTCGACGCCGCCCTTGGGGCCGCGTTCTCGCCCGGTTTCTGCGAGCTCGACCCCGGGTCGGGGTAAGGGCCAGGCGCTCACCTCGCGGCCGCGGCCCCAACCGTGGGGCTGCCTGCGCTTCGGTCAGAGTTGGAGAGTCCCAGCCACCCGCGCCTGGGCAGCTACTCCAATTCCAATTCCAGCGCCAGCTTTTCCAGCCCTCCTTGCCTCGTCCGCCGGGTCCCGCCTCCGAGACTCTGCGCAGGCGCGATCCTGACGGCCTGCCCCAGGTTCCCGGACTCAGTGTAGTGAGAAGCTACGCGGGCCGGGTTCTCCGGCCGGAAGTCGAGGGGCGGAGCCAAGGGCCGCGGGCGGCAGAGTGCCGGAAGTTATGCTCAGGGTGGGTGGGTTCTTTACTCTTTTTCCCCGTGGCTGTTCTCCTACTTTAGAAAGACCCCGGCGACCTGTTTCTCAGCCCCAACTCGCCCTCAGACTGCCAGATGTCTGCGATTCCTGCTGAGGAGAGCGACCAGCTGCTGATCCGACCCCTGTAAGGGACCGGCGAGAGAGGGAATGAAGTCACAGGCTGTGGGAGAGGCGAGGAGGGGTGACGGGGAGGTCTGGCCTGCTCCGTCATCCCCTACTCCAACATGCCTCTACAGCCTGCCCGTGGGCCGCGGCTGCGAGCCAGGCAGGCCTCTCGGGCTCAAGGGGCTTGGAGAACTGTTGATCAGAAGCGGCCTGCTAGGCCGAATGGGATTTTGCTTTCTCATCAGTTTCCGGGGAGGGTATGTTGGAGTTAGGGGGGGAAAGAGGTTTCCGGGGCCACTGGGCTCTTTCCTATATGCTAAAAAGGGTTGTCTATTAGCATAAACGCGGTCTCTGCGCATCAGGGTAAGCCATGAGGAAATCAGTGGTGCTGATGACAGGATGAGAGGAGGACCTGAACGAGGCTGTAACAGTGCAAGGAAGAAGCAGATCTGTTTCTTAATACCTTCAGGACTTAACATGTGGCAGGAAGTGAAAGAGAAAATATTAGAGACTTGCTGCGAGTTTCGACCATCTAAACTGAGATCCTAGCAAAATAAGGAAGGTGAGAAGTTGGAGAGGAGAAGTGTAGAGGTGTTAAGGACAGCAGCTCGGCCCTTGATTGTCCTTAAGGAGACTGGTCTTTCAGAGGGATGGCCTTCAACATTCTGGAAGGCTGCTTCAGGGGAGATATAAATGTGGAGAACTTGAACCCCTATAGATGAGCAATTCAAATCCACAACATAGTCGGCTGTGTTAGTGCGCCTGAAGTTCCCGCTACTTGGAAGGCTGAGGCGGAAGGATCGCCGGAGCCCAGGAGGTCGAGGCTGCAGTGGCCGTGAGCGTGCCATGGCACTCCAGCCTGGGTGACAGAATGAGACTCCAACTCAAAAAAAAAAAAAAAAATCCACAACATTTGTTTATTGGTGGGTATTAGTTGGCACCACATGAATGTATACATTTTCCAAAGGTAAAAGGTACCTCCTTTACACATTCGTTCAGTAAGTTTTCATTGAGCACCTACTTGAGGCATAGCCCACGCTTCCTTCTGCTTAGTTCACACCTGTCATCTCTTCTTGTGTTCAGTAACACTGAGCAAGTGTCAAGTGCTGCACCTGGGGACACAAATAAGACACAGGGCCAAGTTAATTGCTTTCACCCTTTTGAAGGGTATTACAGGGAAAGTGGGAAGCACTGGAGAGATACTTTGAGTGATAGGAGACCATTAATTTGGAGTCAGACCCGAAGTCCAGTTCACCACTTACTAGGACAACAACTTCAGTGGACCCATTTTGTTATGTGAAAATAACAGCACTTGTTAAAGATCATAGTAGGTGCTCAGTAAATGATAACTGATATAAGAGTGCAAATAGGTATTGCACTGAGCACTGTGACAGTATGGAAAAGGGATTTCTAACAGATTGAGAAAAAAGAAGGAAATCTCATGCATCCTAAAAATGTGTTGCTTGAGCTGAGTCCTAAAGAGTAGGAATTAAAGACAGTGTGGGAACCAGGATATTCCAGGCAAAGGAAATAACATGTATGAAAGAAAGTAGTCGCAACTTGTGGCCAGATTCCTAGTGACTGTAGCCAAAAGGTTAGCAAATGAGGTGGGACAGGATATCACGGTCCAGTTTGCAAAGCACCCAAATATATGTGGAGTTTAGGCCTTTATTATGTCAGTTATAGGGAGCCAACAAAGGATTTTAAGCAAGCATGGGATATTGTGGGAATTATGTTTTAGGAAGATCACTTCTAGAAACAGTGTAGCAGATGAATAAAAGGATAGATTAAGTGGAGAGGATCTTGTAGGATGTGACTGAAGTAATCGAAGTGATGAGAGCCTGTAATGAGTGAAATGAATGGCAATGGGTTTGAGACGATATGGAAGTTAAATCTTGAGGATTTTGCAATTGATCAGATATATCTGAAGGGATGGTTGTGGGGAGGGAAAGCAGGACAAAGAGGAGTATTAGGATGATTCAGATTCCTAGATTGGGCAACTGGCAAAGGGTCGTGTTATTCAGTAAAGGAATAGAGGAGATGGAGCAGATCTGGAGTAAACTTGGGAGTTTTGTTGTTTTGTAACACCTTTATTGAGATGTAATTCACATACCATACAATTCACTCATTTAAAGTGTATAATTCAGTCACTTTTAATATATTCTAAATAAGAATTGTGCAACCATCACTGCTATCCAATTCAGAACATACTCATCACTCTACAAAGAAACCTTGTATCCATTAACATTCATATACAACCCCTTCCCCCCAACCTCTTCAACCCTAGGCAACACTAATCTACTATATTTGCCCATTCTGGGCATTTTATGTAAATAGGATCATACAATATGTAGCCTTTTGTCTCTGGCTTCTTTCACTTAGTATAATATATCCAAGGTTCGTAATTTGACAGTTTTTATTCATTCAAGAAGTATTTTTTGAGACTTATGTCAGGCACTGTGGCAGTCAGTACAACAGTCAACAAGATAGGCAATATCTATGTGTGTGTATGTGTGTGTGTGTGTGTGTGTGTGTGTGTGTGAGTCACAGTCTTACTCTGTCGCCCAGGTTGGAGTACAGTGGCATGCTCATGGCCACCTCAACCTTGACTTGCTGGGGCTCTGGTGGTCCTTCCACCTCAGCTTTCCAAGTAACTGGAACTACGGCCTACGCAACAATGCCTGGCTAATTTTGTTATTTATTGTAGAGACGAGGTCTCATTATGTTGCTCAGTAGTGGGAAATAAATATAAATAGACATAGTAGCTTCTTGTAGTTGTGTTGTGATAAAAACAATGCTTGATTGTGGCTCACTGTGAAGGACAAATTAGAGGAGGTAGTCAAGGGAAAGCCTCTGAGAAGGTGGCATTTGAACTGAGACCCAAATGAGCCAATCATGTCAGCGTCTGAGGGCAGAGCATTCCAGGAAAAAAGAAAAGTGAATACAAGGGGTCTGTGGTGAATACTAGCTTGGCACGTTGTCTGTGAGGTCCCCAGGAGATATCCCAGTAGAGATTCCTAATGTCAGGAGTACATATTAGAAATCCAGAATGCAGAACAATCTGGGTTACAAATACAGGCTTGGAAAGATTGAGAAGTAAGCCAAGGGGAGAACCCTTGGAATATCAATATGTAAAGGGTGGCCAGGGGCAGCTGAGTTTGAAGGAAACAGGAAAGCCAACAAGACCGTTAAGAGCAGGGGGGAGTCAGAAACCAAGGGAGAAGAGCTCAAAGAAGGAGCAAGTAGGGGTCACAAAGGTGGCCAAAGAACACGTAAGATAAGGACTGATGTCTATAGTCCCAGCTACTTGAGAGGCTGATCACTTGAGCCCAGAGGTTTGAGGCCAGCCTAAGATCTTTTTAAAAAATGTATGTATTTACTATTTACTTAATTTATTTTTTTGAGTCAGAGTCTCACTCTGTCACCCAGGCTGGAGTACAGTGGCATGCTCACACTCACAGCTACCGCAACCTCGACCTGCTGGGCTTAGGCAATCCTTCCACCTCAGCCTTCCAAGTAGCTGGAACTAACTACAGGTGTATGCCACCATGCCCAGCTAATTTTTTTATTTATTGTAGAGATTAGCTCTCATAATTTTTTGATTTATTGTAGAGACAAGATTTTGCCAAGTTCCCAGGCTGTTCTTGAACCTCTGGGCTTAGGCAGTCCTCTTGCCTCAGCCTCCCAAGGTGCTGGGATTATAGGTGTGAGCCACTGTGCCCAGCTTTAAAAAAAAATTAAAACAATAAAGACCTAAATGACTCCTTGCACTTAGTGGCAAGGACAGTTTCAGAAGAGTGGTTGGTAAAAGCTAGATTATAGTGAATTGAGAAGTGAGTAGGAGGTGAGGACAGACAGGCAGAGAGTACACAGCTCTAAGGAAGCTGGTTGGGCAAAGAATAAAATGGTAGGCCAGGCATGGTGGTTCACACCTAATCCCAGTACTTTGGGAGTCCAAGGCAGGAGAATTGCTTGAGCCCAGGAGTTCGAGACCAGCCTGGGCAACATAGCAAGACCTCATCTTCACAAAAAAATAAAAATTAGTTGGGCATGGAAGTATGCACCTGTAGTCCCAGCTACTGGGGAGGGTGAGGCAGGAAGATCATTTTAGGCCACAAGTTCCAGGCTCAGTGAGCTATAACACCACTGCACTCCAGCCCGGGCGGCACAGTGAGACCCTGTCCAAAAAAATAAATAAAATGCAACTAAAGGAGATTAGAGTCCAGAGATTTTTTTTTTTTTTAAATCAGAGTCTCACTCTGTAGCCCAGGCTAGAATGCAGTGGTACGCTGTTCACAGCCTCGCCCTGCTAGGCTCAGGTGATCCTTCCGCTTCAGCCTTTCAAGTAGCTGGAACTACAGGCACGTGTCACCGTGCCCAGCTAATTTCTTGATGTATTGTAGAAATGAGGTCTTGCCAAGTTACCCAGGCTGGGTTCGAACCCATGAACTCAGGCAGTCCTCTCACCACGGCCTCCCAAAGTGCTAGGATTATAGGCGTGAACCACTGTGCCCAGCCAGATTCAAGAGATTTTAACTTTAGGATGAGAATGAGTGTACCATGTTTAAATTCTGTTGGTAAGAAGTAGATAATGAGGACAATGTCGATATAGGAGGGAGGGAGGGAGTACATAGAGTACAGTATCATGGTAAAAAGGTTTACCTTAGAAAGAAGTCTGTTCTATTGAGAATGGAGAAATGGAAGGAGACAAAGATGTGGGTGGGTTGGTAAGTGAAGCTGAGGAAATTGACAAATGGGCTGTATTTTTTGACGCAGACTATGGCCCATGCCTCAAGTGAAGCAGATGGTGGATCGGGAAATTTAGGAGCAAGGAGAAAGTTTAAAATATTTCATGGAAACTAGAAGAGAAAACAGCTAGACAACATTGAGGGCCAGTTCAAGTGGAAGCCCAAGGTATCTATAATAACTAAAAATAAACAGTGGGGGTCCTAGGGATTCATGCCAGCCTCATCTGCAGCTGTTTGATATTCTTTATCAAGAGCCCACTTGGAGGTAGAATCCTCTCATTTGGGGATACACCCATTTCATATCCGTCTCCTAGTGTCTTAAGATCAGGGTCCATGTAGTAGACATTTCTATATTCTGGCACTTAGTACATTGCCTGGCAAATAGAAGCTGCTTCATGTTGAATGAGTGATTGACCTGTGAGTGAGAGTGGTTGGGAAAAGGCATCCAAGAAGGCGAGGGAGCTGGAAAAAGGGGTGAGGTTTAACTAAAAGTGTGCCTATGGTCATTGGAAATTGTGACTGTCTTATTAATTTAAGAATAATTGAAAATTATTTAGGTACTTGATATAAAGTAAGTATACTGAAATAACAGGAGGTAGAAGAAAGAGGGACTGAAATTCATGGTATGAATAAGATAAATACTTAAACCAGAGCTGTTTGGTGAATGCATATTATGATCTTAAAGAAGATGACAGAACTTTGAAGTACTTATAGCTTTATACTTTAGAGCTAATTCTAAAAGTATTAATACATAATCTGCATAACTGCCTGTTTACATTTTTTGTTTTGTTTTGTTTTGAGTTGGAGTCTTACTCTGTTGCCCAAACTGGAGTGCAATGGTATACTTGTGGCCACTGCAGCCTCGACCTGCTGGGCTCAGGCGATCCTTCCGCTTCAGCCTTCCTAGTAACTGGAACTACAGGCACACGCCACCATGTCCAGCTAATTTTTTGATTTATTGTAGAGATAAGGTTCACCAAGTTGCCCAGGCTGGTCTCAAACCTGTGAGCTCAGGCAGTCCTCTCACCTCAGCCTCCCAAAGTGCTGGGATTATAGGCATAAGCCACTGCGCCTGGCCTCAGTTTACATTTCAAATGCATGATAATTTAATCCCAACATTCAGGTTGAATTTAACCTTTAGGCTTCTCAGATCTGTACTACCTTCTCTCACAATTTTAACCACTGCAAATCTCTGGTCTTCTAAGGATCACTTTTCATCTTTTCCCACATTGACACTGTTCTTCAATATCTTTATAATTTTCTAGAACTCTCTGCCTCAAAATTTCTAAGTTAATGTTGTCATCATACAGGACATAGTTTAAGTTGTAAAAAAAAAAAAGAAAAGTTTGGATTTATTGGGCTTGGTTTTGATTGTTTTTTTAATTCTTTTTATTTCTCCCCTTGATGTTTACAGTGGAGCTGGGCAAGAAGTAGGAAGATCATGTATTATTCTCGAGTTCAAAGGAAGAAAAATAATGGTAATTATTAATTTTATAGTCAGGTTCATAGTATGGCTCTGTCTACATTGGCTGTTAGGTATTTTCTAGTAGAGTAGTTATCTATTTAGCTTTCAGAAAAATGTTGTAGTTCACGCAATCTTTGCTATACAATGTTAATTAGAAAAACTAATACACACTTCTACTTAATTTGACAAACCATAAGTAAATTAGGAAGATATAATCTAAGACTGTAAAATTGTGAACTAGATCTGCTCAACTGTTATTTCTTCAGAGTCCCTTTTCCACTCCTGAAGGGTCAAGCCAACCTAACCGTCCCACTTCCAGTGAAGACCCCAAGGAACCAATTGCCCAAACACAGGCAGAACTCTGGCCACCCCCATTCAGCATTGGTGACAGAACCCTGGCTTGGGAGGTTGGATCATTAGGCCTGCTGGCCTCGAGCAAGCCACACTGCTTCTCTAAGCATGAAAGGTAGAGGGATTAGAAGAGATGGTTCCTAAGGTGTTTGTTAGAGAGGCAGCTCAGTGGTTCATGTTGCTTTGGTTCCTCTTTGTTCTCAACTTCTACCATTCTTGAAAGAATAGGTATATGTCAGCATAGTCATCTTTTTAGTCATTTATTGTATTAATTTGGAAGTACTGCCTACAGTATAAGTAAATCTTTAATGACTGAGTCTTAAGAATTTGTTTCCTAATACCTTAAAATATTTAAATTCCTCTGATTAGAGAAGTTTCCTATTTCTAATTACTACCTTCTTACAACAGTCAGATCTGATAGTAGTAAATCTGTGAACTTTTAAAATGCCCACTATCTGATATCAAAGTTCTTGAAAAAAGAATTCATTCATTGTTAGAGTGACTACCAAAAGTAGCCGGAAAGAAAGTGTCTTATATTTTGCATCCTATGACTCTAAATGTGAGCTATATTTTAAATTTATTTGGGAAGTTAGAATTGTTAATAGCATATTAGCCACATTTAATAAGAATTGCATTACAAGAGCTAGTATATAGAATCCATCTTGATATGTGAATGATGGATCAGTTATAATTATTGTCTTTTTGCTGGATGAATTTTAATAAAATACACAGGAGATTGTGATCTTTTTTCCTCTTGCAGCTGGATTGTGGGATCCACCCTGGCTTAGAAGGAATGGATGCTCTTCCTTACATCGATTTAATTGACCCAGCTGAGATTGATCTCCTATTAATTAGTCAGTAAGTGTTTTCCTTTAATAATGATACTGTTTTTCAAGGACTTTAACTATTAAGATCAAAGACTTTTACTCTCAAGATCATTCTTCATCAGATTTTCATTTTTTAAAGAATATTTTCTACTAAGAAACATATTGTAAACATCTAAGTCTAAGCCAGTTCTCCATATTGTCATCACAGGCTAGAAGATTTTACTGTGACAGACTTAGCTACCTGTAGATGTAAGTTCAGTGAGTAAGTGGGAAGGAGATAGTACATACCTTGAATTGTTGTAAAACTTGAAACCAAGCCCTTTTCCAGGATATCTCCTTGAGATCACTATCTCGTCACAGTCTTTTAAAAGAATTTCTTTTAAAAATAGTGACATGTTGCAACTTTATCCCACTAAAATGTTTGTTGTAATTCTGGCTAACGAGGATAGGTTTGTCCAAAACTAGAGATAACTATAAATGAACAAATAAGAGTAGGTTTGGTATATTCTTCTTCCCTCTCTAATTATTCATCAGTAGTAAGTTTTTTGCTGTTTAAAAAACATACTTTTAAAGTCCTTTTTCTATATTGGAACTGTATGCATTATTCCTTCCTTCTGCACATACCTACTCTTGGTTTTCAGAAAGTATCACTATATAACTGTTATATAGAACTTCTTTTGTACAGTGAGCAAGTTTCTTCATTACATAGTATGTGATGGATAATATTTTTAAAATTCTTTTAATCTCTTTGTTTCTTTTTAAGTTTTCATTTGGATCACTGTGGAGCGTTGCCCTGGTTTCTACAGAAGACAAGTTTCAAAGGAAGAACGTTTATGACTCATGCCACAAAAGCTATTTATAGATGGCTTCTTTCAGATTATGTCAAAGTTAGGTAAATTACTTTATTAGATTGTACATGCATCTGCTGCTACATAATATATATTGTTCAAAATATGAACCACTTGCGTTTTAAATAAGACGCTCTTTTTTTATTCACAAGGGTGTCAGTAACAAGGTCATTGAGTACCTATTACATATCCAGCATCTTCCTAACCTTGAATAGTTTTTACATCCTGTTATTTTTTTTTTCTTTTTCTTTTTTTTGAAACCCAGGTCTCACACTGTTGCCCAGACTGGCGTGCAGTGGCACAACCATGGCTCATCACAGCCTTGGCCTCCTGGGCTCAGGCAATCTTTCTGCCTCAGCCTTGAGTAGCTGGGACTACAGGTGCATGCCACTATGCCCCAATAATTTCTTAATTTTTTTTGTAGAGATGAAGTTTTGCTGTATTGCCCAGACTGATCCCAAACTCCTGGGCTCAAGCAGTTCTCTCATCTTGGCCTCCCAAAGTATTGGAATTACAGGCGTGAACCATCATGCCTGGCCTACTTTTTAAATATTTTTTAAACTCTAGTAAACTATAAGTATGATAGAAATACTCTGTAAATAGCACTTCATAATTTTATTAACATTTAATATCAAATACATTATTCAGTAATATTCTTATTTGGGCTTATGTGATCAAAGAAGATTAACTTTTTAATTTTTTTATTTTTGGTCTCATTCTGTTGCCCAGGCTGGTGTGCAGTGGCACAATCGTGGCTCACTGGAGCCTCAAACTCCTGGGCTTAGACAGTCCATCCACCTCAGCTTCCCAAGGAGCGAGGACTATAGGCATGTACCACCACACCCAGCTAATTACTTATTATTTATTTATTTACTTATTTATTTTAAACCTGAGACTAGTGCCCTACTGAAGATGGTTGGAGAATTATTTTTTATTTTTGTAGAGATGCGGTCTTGCTATGTTGCCTAGGCTGTTCTTTAACTCATGAGTTCAAGTAGTTTGGCATTGGCCTTTCAAAATGCTAGGAATATAAGCATGAGCCACTGTGTACCTCTGAAAATTGACTTTTATTTTTTTGAGTTGGAGTCTCACTCTGTCGCCCAGGCTGGAGGGCAGTGGCACGCTCATGGCCACCACAGCCTTGACCTGCTAGGCTCAGGCGATTCTTCCACCTCAGCCTTCCAAGTAGCTGGGACTACAGGCGTGCACCACCACACCCGTCTAATTTTTTGATTTATTGTAGAGATGAGGTCTCTCCAAGTTGTCCAGGCTTGTCTCGAACCCATAGGTTCAGGCAATCCTCTCACCTCTGCCTCCCAAAGTGCTAGGATTATAGGAACGAGCCACCAGCGTGAAACTCCAACTCAAAAAAACATACACTTTTCACAACCCAATGTGAGAAATCTCTGCCATGGTTCATTGTATTTAAGTGTGTTAATCTCTTGGGAGTGTTGGGGCAGAAAAAAAAAGGTTGAGAAATACTATCCTAAAGAGTATTTTGTCTTCATTTACTGTGTGTGTTACTTAAAATTGAGAGTATTTTAAATATCGTCTCTTAATTTACTGTGTACTTTGCTTAAAGTCAAGTTTTGTAGCTATCCACACTGAACAGGAAAGAAACACAAAATGTCCGAGTCTAAATCACATAATCCATACAGTATATTTTTAAGAAATATCTTAATGGATATGTCATCCACACACAGTTTCTTTGCAGTCAAAGGCTTTTAATTTTTTTATTATTATTATTATTTTTATCAATATTTTTTATTATGGTTTTGTGGGGTACAGTTAAGGGTTAGGTGTACAATTACATTTCATTCAGGGTCCCTGTTGATAAGAGGTGTTTCCCCATCCCCAGACAGATATTTGCTACTGTTAATCCCATCCCCCTCTCCCCCCCATAGTTTCCCAGTACCGTCAGTCATTTTCTTATAGTATTACATTGGATGTTCAAGCTCCATTATATGAGTGAGAACATGTGATACTCGGATCTTTGTTTCTGTGAGAGGTCACTCAGTATTATAGACTCTAGTTCCATCCAGGTTGCTGCGAAATTCATGATTTTCTTTTTTATGGCTGCATAGTATTCCATCGTGTATATGTACCACATTTTTTTAATCCAGTCCTCTTTTGATGGGCAGCATGGTTGTTTCCAGGTTCTTGCTATTGTGAACAATGCTGCAATAAACATACGTGTGCAGGTATCTTTTTTATAGAGTGATTTGAGTTCTTCAGGGTATATTCCCAGTAGGGGGATTGCAGCGTCATATGGGAGGTCAATATTTAGAGCTTTTAGGAATCGCCACACTTTCCACAGAGGTTGCACTAGTTTACACTCCCACCAACAGTGTAGAAGTGGTCCCTTTTTGCCACACCCTCTCCAGCAGCTGTTATTTTTTGAGTTGTTGATAATTGCCATTCTGATTGGAGTTAGGTGGTATCTCAGTGTGGTTTTGATTTGCATCTCCATGATGATTAGTGAGGTTGAACATTTCATCATGTGTTTATTGGCTGCTCGGATGTCCTCTTTTGTAAAGTGTCTGTTCATATCTTTTACCCATTTTATAATGGGGTTGTTTGTTTTTTTCTTTTCAGCACGTTTTAGTTCCTTGTAGATCCAGGATGTTAAACCTTTGTCAGACCTGGTGTTGGCAAATATTTTTTCCCAGTCTGTAGGCTGTCTCCCTGCTCTCTTGATGGTTTCTTTGGCCTTGCAGAAGCTTGTCATCCCACTTCAGTCAGTTCAGTTGAAAAATAAAGTTGACACTTTGTCCTTTTAAGTATCATAGTTCCTATCTCCTTTATAATGCTTTCTATATCAGGACTGAAAGGTCCCACTTGTCTATCTTCTCTTATGACCTGTGGGTTTCGGGTTTTGTTCAGGAATTGGATGCCAGTTCCGATTTCCATGAGGGTATTTCCTTCATTTTCTAAGGTTCTTATGGTTTGAGGTTTTACATTTAGGTCTCTGATCCATTTGGAGTTAACCTTTGTGCATGGGGATAGATAGGAGTCCTGTTTCAATCTTCTGTATGTGGTCAGCCAGTTTTCCCAGCACCATTTACTGAATAGGTTCTCCTCTCCCCAGTGGTAGGTGGTGGAGGCCTTGTCGAAGATGAGTTGGTTGAGAAATTGAGCTTTTGCTTCTGGAATCTCAGTTCTATTCCATTGATCTATATGCCTGTTCCTATACCAATACCAAGCTGTTTTGATGATTGTAGCTTTATAGTAAAGTTTTAAGTCTGGTAATGTGATACCACCTGCTTTGTTTTTTTTGCTGAGGATTGTTCTGGCTATTCTTGGACTTTGTGTTTCCATATGAATTCCTGTGTTGTCTTTTCTAGGTCTGAGAAGAATGTTGCTGGTTATTTGATGTGTATGGCATTGAATTTGTAGATTGAAAGGCTTTTTAAAAAAAAAATCTTACTCTTAATTCTTTTTGCTGACATCTCTCAAAATTTAGTAACATATCAGCAGACGACATGCTGTATACTGAGACAGATTTGGAAGAAAGCATGGACAAAATTGAAACTATCAACTTTCATGAAGTTAAAGAAGTTGCAGGAATCAAATTTTGGTGTTACCATGCCGGCCATGTCCTAGGAGCCGCCATGTTCATGATTGAGATCGCAGGCGTGAAGGTACCTTCTGGCTCTAGCACTTTTCTTTTTAACAGAAATCTATGCAGAGATTTGTGCCCCCACATAGTATTTTAAAAAATTCTCTAAGACTGGCAAAGTGTCAAAACACTGAAACAGTAAGATAAAAATAAAGTTGACACTTTGTCCTTTTAAGTATCATAGTTCCTATCTCCTTTATAATGCTTTCTATATCAGGACTGAAAGAAGAGTAAAATAAGCATCTCAATGTCCTTAAAAAAACTGATTAGGAAAGTGCTATCTTTGTGGCTGTATCCATTTAAAATTAAAATACTATTTGTATTCACATCCTTCTAATGTCTTAGGATTCACAGATAAGCCCCCAAGCAGGGTGGACTGCAAGACTAAAAGGGGGTTAATGAGGAAGGGTTTTTGTAGCTATCCTTGATGGAAAGGTGGAATGGAAGCCTCAAACTTCTGAAGGTGTGGGTGGTCCAGACTCTAAGCAACTGCTCTGAACTCTGCTATGCATCAGGATCACTCAGGGAGCTTTCAGAAAATACCTACTGAATCCATATCTGATGTGGGGCTTGGCCTTTTTCTTTTTCTTTTTTTTTTTGGAATCAGAGTCTCACTCTGCCGCCCATGGTGGAGTGCAGTGGCACACTCACGGCCACCACAACCTCGGCCTGGTAGGCTCATGTGATCCTTCTGCCTCATCCTTCCAAGTAGCTGGAACCCAGGCATGTGCCACCATGCCCGGCTGATTTTTTGATTTATTGTAGAGACAAAGTCTCGCCATGTTGTTCAGGCTGGTCTCGAACTCCTGTGCTCAGGCAATCTTCTCACCTCCACCTCCCAAAGTGCTGGGATTACAGGCTTGAGCCACCGCATCTGGAGGCCTTTTTATTTTTACATTTTCTGGGTGATTCTAATGTGCAGCCAGAGTTGAGAACCAGTGCTCTAGTGTAATATTGTCCTAAATTTTTTGCAACTGCTCATACATTTGAAACTTTTATGCGTTGAGTTGCATAATATGTGACCAAATCACTTATTGTTGCAGTTTCCTCTAGGGCACAAAAACTAAGGTAGGAAATAGCAGAAATGCAGATGTGAGTTCTCATTTGGAATTTGATGCATATCCTCTTAGGATTTTATCTCCCATTTTAGACAGTGTTCCCTTGTGCCTCAATGGATTCCTTTCCTTATCAGCATGACTTTTTTCTCTAAGAAGTTCAGAGCACTTCTCAAAGTTTATGAATATTTGTGGAATGATTCTGGGAGTATATTTTTCCCATTAATTAGATCAAAGTATTGAAACACTGAGTGATTTAATGTCTGTAAAACATTTTGAATTAGAAACAAGCATATCAATTGTTTTAGGCTATTTTTCTTTAACTTCACTTCTAGATTTCGTGAACTTAATCTATTCACTAGCAAAATGAAGTTCTCCCAAGAGCCTAACTTTCTAGCTTTATCTTTTTCACAGCTTTTGTACACAGGTGATTTCTCAAGACAAGAAGATAGGCACTTAATGGCAGCTGAAATTCCTAATATTAAGCCTGATATTCTTATCATTGTAAGTATTGATGTACTATATTGTAATTAATGTAACATAAGCAAAATTTTTTTCTAGTGAAAAAAATTCTGCTCTCACTTTCATATGTTATTGGATATACATTTGTCTTTTTAAAAATCAGGAGGGAGCTTCTTTTTGTAGTGTAGCTTCACTTTCTTACTGTTAAATGCAGTAACTGTAATCTAATATCAGAGATGCTGGGCTGTCTCTGGGCAGGATGTTTTATACTGGGTGTGCTCCTTCCCTGTCTCTTAAATATTTTTTTCTAGGCAAGTTACCCCAAGTGTATAAAAGAATATCTTAAGGGTCATTTTAGAAATGGTGTGACCTCACTGCCTTTCTTTTGGCCCTTAGTGCCCACTAGCTTGTTCCGCTGTTCATCTTTATATGCCCTTTCTGTCCACTGGGTTGCAAGTCTCAGGGGAACAAGAAAAATGAACTGTGTGTAGAAACTCTTTTTGAGGGGCAGGGGTTGGGAGACAAATTAATAAGGTGTGTGTTGGTGACAGTGGTGTAAGGGATTGGGTTGGGAGAGAAATTGTTCAGGCTTTGGTATATAAAAGTGCATCAGGTGTATTTGGTTCAAGATGGAAGAGCTGTCTGGCACTCCTCCACACTTCCAGCATCCCCAAGTTGCCCAAGTGCGAGGGCCAGTTGATATTGCTGTCCATAATCAACTTGTGAGTGGATTCGATTGAACTCAGCTCATGGTATACCCAACATATAAACTGACCTTAATTTAAGGAAAAGTTTATTTTTTTAACCCTCAGAAAAAGTAGCTGTTTTCAGAATATCTGATACTTTGGAGCGGTGCTTCTCATACTTTAATGCACTTGTAAATCCTCTTGTGATACTGTTAAATACAGACTCTGATTCAGTAAGTCTGGGCTGGGCCTGAGATTCTAGAGTTTTTTGTCTTATTTTTTGAGTTGGAGTCTCACTCTATCTCCCTGGCTGGAGTGCAGTGGCACTCTCATGGCCACCACACTTGACATGCAGGACTCATGTGATTCTTTTGCCTCAGTCTTCCTAGTAGCTGGAACTATAGGCATGCGCCATCACATCCAGCTAATTTTTCTTGATTTATTGTAGAGACGAGGTCTTGCCAAGTTGCTCAGGCTGGTTTCAAACTCCTGGGCTCAGGCAATTCTCTTGTCCCTGCCTCCCAAAGTGCTGGGATTACAGGTGTGAGCCATCACAACCGGCTGATTCTGCAATTCTAATAAGCTCCCAAGGGATGTTAATGCTGCTGGCCAGTGGGTCATCATGCACAGTAAGTCTTTAAGGGATATTCTTTTTTTTTTGAGTTGGAGTCTCACTCTGTCGCCCAGACTGGAGTGCAGTGTCCGCTCCGGCCACCGCAGCCTCGACCTGCTGGGCTCCGGCGATCCTTCCACCTCAGCTAAGGGATATTCTTAAACAGAAGTATAAGAAACAATGTCTCTTTCTGATTTAAAATCTTCAGCTTATCAGAGATGAAGGAAATATCCTTCCCCACACCCCCAGTGGAAAGTAAAATTGTTTAAAAAAAAGGCATAGGGGAGAATTTACATTTTTGAACTATTTCCTGATTAAATTCTCTAATAAGTTCTTATTACTTGGACCTGACTTCTGGCATTCTTGTTTGTTCATCTTTCCAATTAATATTATAATAATATATATTCAAGTGAATGGCATGTTAATGGAGAAATGTATTATTTTGCCTCAGCATTTAATTATTTGGGGATCATCAGTCTCAGCCTCACACTTGTAATGTGTTATTTAGGAATCTACGTATGGGACCCATATCCATGAGAAACGTGAAGAGCGAGAAGCAAGATTCTGTAACACTGTCCATGATATTGTAAACAGAGGTGGCAGAGGTCTCATTCCTGTCTTTGCTCTTGGAAGGGCTCAGGAGCTGCTCTTGATTCTAGGTATGCTTGATTCTAGGTATTCTTTTTATTTGGTAGGTTATCAAAATCTCTTATCATTTTATCAAGATACTAACATGGCCTTGAATAAGTCATTCTACTTTTCTGGGCTTTAGTTTCTTTATTTGAAGACGAGGATTTGGTGCTAGGAAGAGGCCAGGGAAACAGCAGTTTTCTTTTTTTTTGAGTTGGAGTCTCACTCTGTCGCCCAGACTGGAGTGCAGTGGCCACTCCCAGCCACCACAGCCTCGACCTGCTGGGCTCCAGCAATCCTTCCGCCTCCGCCTTCCAAGTAGCTGGAATTACAGGCATGCGGTACCACCGCCTGGCTGATTTTTTGATTTATTGTAGAGATGAGGTCTCACTGCCCAGGCAGGTCTTGAACCCGCGGGCTCAGGCAATCCACTCACCTCCAGCCTCCCAAAGGCGCAGGATTACAGGCTGAACCACCAAGCCCGGCTTTAAACAGCAGTTTTCATGCACGGTTATTGGCAGTGTAAGTTGATGTATTGTTCTAGTTGCCGTCAGCCTCAGATGTCTTAAGATATGTGTACTAGTCTGGGCATGGTGGCTCATGCCTGTAATCCTAGCAATTTGGGAGGTGGAGGCAAGAGGATTGCCTGAGTTCATGGGTTCGAGACCAGCCTGGGCAACTCGGCAGGTCCTCATCTCTACAATAAATTAGCCGGGCTTGGTGGTACACTCTTGTGGTTCCAGCTACTTGGAAGGCTGAGGCGAAAGGATCACCTGACCCCAGCAGGTCAAGGCTGCAGTAGCCATGAGTGTGCCACTGCACTCCAGCCTGGGTGACAGAGTGAGATTCCTACTCCAAAAAAAAAAAAAAAGAGACGTGTAGAAAATTTTGTCAGGAAAGATATCCATTATTTTAGTATTTTTAAGGAAATACTACATTGTAGGAAAAAATTATGTACAGATGAGTAATTATGTACTTTCATATAATATATTAAGGGGACCAAAAAAGTAGGGTTCAAAACTATGTATACTCTGATCTTAGTTAGGTAGAAAATATATACATAAATGACTGGAAAGATATTAAATTAAAGAAAATGGATTATTTTCTTTCATTTTCTGCTTTTTTCCATTTTCTCAATACTTCAATGAACAAGTATAACTTTTTGTAATAAAAGGAACAACGGGTGTCACATTTTTAGCATAAATTTATACTTAATTATCCCTTCTACCCCATATTCTGTGTTTCTTTTTGGGGAAAGCACTCTTCTTTTTTTTGAGTCAAAGTCTCAAAACCATCACAGAATTTAGTGTCTCTGGGGTAATAAGTCTATTATTCAGTATACTTACACTGAATCCCTTTTCAAAACCTCCACATCTTTGGACTATGATCACAACATTCTTTTTAGGTCATGCACTAGTATTTAAAAATAAGTTTTGGTAAATACAAGGACCAAATAATTATATCATTAGACGTGGAAAAAGCTTTTGATAAAATCCAGCACCCCTTGTTGGTAAAAACCCTCGAGCATCTAGGCATAGATAGAACGTACCTCAAAATAGTAAGAGCTACCTATGAGAAACCCACAGCCAACATACTGCTAAACAGACAGAAGTGGAATCATTTCCCCTGAAAACCAGAACAAGACAAGGGTGCCCAATCTCATCCCTCCTGTTAACATAATATTAGAAGTCCTAGCTAGAGCAGTCAGACAAGAGAAGGAAATCAGGGGTATCCAAAGAAGGAAAGAGGAAGTTAAGTTATCCTTCTTTGCAGACAGCATGATTCTATACCTTGGAAACCCAAGAGAATCTGTCAAAAACCTCCTTGCGCTGATAAAGTTCTTTGACAAATTCTCAGGGTATAAAATAAGTGTACAAAAGTCAGTTGTATTCCTATACACCAACAATAAACAAACAGAAACCCAAATAAAAAGCGCAATCCCATTCAAAAATAGCCACACAAAAAAATGAAATACCTTGGCATCTTCCTAATCAGAGAAGTCAAAGATGTTTACAATGAAAACTACAGAACAACGCTCAAAGAAATCAGGATGACACAAACAAATGGAAAAATATTCCATGCTCATGGATTGAAAGAATCAACATTGTTAAGATGTCCATCCTACCCAAGGCAATCTACAGATTTAATGCCATACCCATTAAATTACCAGCAGCATTCTTCTCAGACCTGGAAATGACAGTAAAGGAATTCATATGGAAACATAAACGGCCACAAATAGCCAAAACAATCCTCAGCAAAAACAAAACAAAAACAAAAACAAAGCAGGAGGCATCATGCTCCCAGACTTTAATCTTTATTATAAAGCTATAATGACCAAAACAGCCTGGTATTGGTACAAGAACAGGCATATAGGCCAATGGAACAGGATAGAGATTCCAAAAGCAAAACCTCAATTTCTTAATCAACCCATCTTCAACAAAGCCTCCACCATTAACCACTGGGGAAAGAGGAACCTATTCAGTAAACGATGCTGGGAAAACTGGCTGACCACATGCAGAAGATTAAAACAAGACCCCTACCTCTCACCATACATAAAAATCAACTCTAAATGGATCAAAGACCTAAACGTAAACCTTAAGCTATAAGAACCTTAGGAAATGCAGGAGACACCCTTATGAAAATTAGAACTGGCAACCAATTCCTGATCAAAACCCCAAGTGCCTTTGCCTATGCCATAAGATAGACAAGTGGGACCTCATCAAACTGACAAGCTTCTGCAAAGCCAAAGAAACCATCGAGAGTTCAGGGAGACAGCCCACACACTAGGAAAAAATATTTGGCAACTGTATATCTGACAAAGGCCTAATATCTAGGATCTACAAGGAACTCAAACAACCCAAAAAGAAAAAAAATACCCTGTTACAAGGTGGGCAAAAGATATGAATAGACACTTCTCAAAAGAAGACATAAGCAGCCAACAGATACATGAAATACTGCTCAGCCTCACTGGTCATCAAAGAAATGCAAATTAAAGCCACACTGAGATAGCACGTAATTCCAGTCAGGATAGCCATCATCAATAATTCAAAAAACAGGTGCTGGAGAGGATGCGGCAAAAAGGGAACACTTCTATAATGTTGGTGGGAGTGTAAACTAGTAAAGTCTCTGTGGAAAACAGCGTGGTGATTACTAAAAGATCTAAAAATCGACCTCCCATACGACCCCGCAATCCCCCTACTGGGAACATACTTGGAGGAACTCAAATCACTCTGAAGATGATACCTGCACACATGTTTATTGCAATATTATTTAAAATAGCAAAAACATGGAACCAACCATGCTGCCCATTGAAAAAGAATTGGACAAGAAAAAAAATGTGTATATACATGATGGAATATTATGCAACCATAAAGAAGGACAAAATTATGAACTTCGCAGCAACTTGGATAGACTTAGAGACTATAATACTGAGTGATGTATCACAGAAACAAAGAACTGAGGATTGCATGTTCTCACTCATAAGCAGACCTTGAACAACTATCATAATACTTTAATAAAGGGATTGACAGTAGTGGGAAACTGCCAGGGGGAGGGGGAGGCACACCTCATCAACAGGGTTACCTGCATAATGAACATTTGTATACCTAACCCTGAATTATACCCCACATATTTAAAATAAAAAATTAAAATAAATTTTGGTTTTGTAAGTTTAAGTTTGTAGGGACCAGGCTAGTTTTTCTTAAACTGTTTAAAATATAGTTATGTGCTTTAACTTATTTCTTAGTTGTCTGTATATTTAAAGGTTAATTATGTTTTTAATGTATGATTTGAACTATTTACCTGACATAACAAAGTGATGTTTGCTTCTTGAAAAATCTCTGTAGATGAGTACTGGCAGAATCACCCAGAACTACATGACATTCCAATATACTATGCATCATCTTTGGCCAAGAAGTGTATGGCAGTGTACCAGACATATGTAAATGCCATGAATGACAAAATCCGCAAACAGATCAACATCAATAATCCCTTTGTTTTCAAACACATTAGTAACCTCAAGGTGAGTGCTTATGAGAAAAAGACAAAGATGGAAGAAACACAAATCAGTGATTAGTAATTGGAGGTGCTTGTTGATTTTGTGGGTGAATCCCCCTTGCTGAAGTCCTACCTCTTTTCTAGCAGGCATTGCTTTTCTGCAGGAAATCTAAACTCCAGCAACTGGCATTCATTTTTCTTAAACGAATTTTGCCACTTGCTCCAAGTATCTATATGTTCTCAGTATTTACAATTACTAAACAACTTGGATCTCTTTTGCCACCGAAATAAAAGGTCCTGACAAGGAAAAATATCTTGTGTTATGTATTAGGTTTCTCTGTTTTCATTCAAACCTAATCATCTTTTTGATAGTGCTGTAAATTCCATATATGAACATTTTCATGTTTTCTTTTCTAGAGCATCCAATAAAATTTTTAAAAACTGTTTCAGTCATCATTCAAACTGGAGCTTTATTCATCATAAGATAATTAAGTTATAAGTGGTCTTCCAGTTTATAAGTAGGTTTTGTTCATGAAGTATGTTGTTTAAGTTAATTGCTTATGAATTAGAGCCAGTTTCTCCAGTATTAATCCTTTTGATTAGGTTTCCAGGCCAGCTCAAAATATTCATGAAATACACAAAGCCATTGTAAGTCTCTAGGAAAACTTTCAGAGTTCTACCTTGGGTGGGTCAAAACCCATTTTTACTTTTCTACCTGCCTGCTAGGCACTGAAAATGGCCCTAATGATCCTGAAATGGTCCTCTAGCTACCAGTAGAAGGTTTTGAAGATCAGTGTGAACTTACTGCTTTTTATCATTTCGCTTTCCTGTCATTCCTAGACTAAATTGTTTAGGAACTTGGTGATTGGAGTTAAAATGTTAACTAGCCTTGTCAACACCTTTTCAGGAGTGTGATTAATTTTTTACCTCTCTTTGTCTAACTCTGGTAGTTTACATGCTTTTACATTCCTTTTTCTCCTTTAGAGCATGGATCATTTTGATGACATTGGTCCCAGTGTTGTAATGGCCTCCCCAGGCATGATGCAAAGTGGCTTATCCAGAGAGTTATTTGAAAGCTGGTGTACTGATAAGAGGAATGGTGTCATTATAGCCGGGTACTGTGTAGAAGGAACACTTGCCAAGGTCAGTTATAGTCTTAGGGCTATTGTGTGAATCCTCATCAAAATTACAGAGATGGCAGTCTGCTCACAGGTTTTTCCATTGAATTGGTTCTTTAAATAATAGAAGTTTTGATTTTTAAAAAAAGGATCAAAATAGGTAGCTAGAGATGGATGGATGCAGATGCAGAATGGCATAACAAGATCCTCAGGTAATTGGTGTACACATTAAAGTTTGAGAAGTGCTCATTTGGTTACAAAATAAAAACATAGGAAACTATTTGAGACAAACATGAATACCCTCATCTGATGAAGAGGAGATTTACTAATATGTATTCTCTTAAAAAGCGGTAGCTTGTGTTTGGATTGACTGCCCATCTTACTATTGGTATGAAAAGGTTGATGTTAACTCTTAAGAATATACACATTGTGGAAAATACATGCAAAGCCTTACAGGCAATTTTTTAATATTTAAGCACCACATCTCATCTTCTCATAGTTAACCTCTATATTATTTTTAAAAATATAAAATGATTCCTCATTTTGATCATAATTATTACTTTACCTTATTCTACAAAGTCCTTTGGTGACAATATTGGCCAAGTATTTAAAATAGCTTTCCTGAATGGAAACACATCTGCCCTTTATACAAATCCACATGTCTGGGAAGTACTTTTTAAAGCAGGAGAATAGTTGGGAATACAGGTTTGTCTTTCTAAAAATGAGTTACAGTTTTCACTACCAACACTCCAAATATATTGAGTTTTAATTAATCTGCTTACTTTCCTAATTAAGTGTTTGCCTGATCGGGAAAATTAGTATTTGTAATTTACTAAGTCAATAGTGTTAGAATTATTTTTGTGCTGAAGGTCCTAAATTGAACATAAGATTTTTTTGACTCCATGAAAAAATAAAAATGTACCTTTTCTTTTCTAATTAGTTTATTCGTTTGTTTTATTATTTTTCTTTATTTTTAACAGCATATCATGTCTGAACCTGAAGAAATCACTACCATGTCTGGACAGAAGTTACCACTGAAAATGTCTGTTGATTACATTTCTTTCTCTGCTCACACTGATTACCAGCAAACCAGTGAATTTATTCGCGCTTTGAAACCGCCTCATGTGGTTAGTCTGAATTTGATTTATAGTACTAAAGAGGAAAAAAAGCATACTCAAGAAACTGTGCAGCAGTTAGTTCACAAATTAAGCGTCACCTTCTGTTAATGTAGCACTTTATGAACAGATCATTTGCACTTGGATTTGACCTTTACAGTTCCCTTTAAGTTCAACAAACGATATGTTTTCAATTTCTCCATTTTACACTGACTCTTATTCAAACCTACCAACCCCAGTTCTAGTGGTTTTTTTCTACTATTTTCTGCTGCCTGCTAGTATTAATTACTACCACCAATTCTACTAGTATAATTTTGTCATGCAGATATACTTTTGCTAGAGCTGATTATTAGAGGAAAGTGAGCAAGTTCAACCCAGGAACTTAAGAGCCAGGCTTTGGAGTACGACTGCTTATTTTGAATCTGGGATCCATCTCTTATCTGGTTTGAAACCTTGGGCAAGTTACTTAAACTCTCTGTACTTCATTTGTAAGTAGGTATAATAATATCTTACAAGGTTATTGTGAAGACTAAACGAGAGAACATATATCCAAAGCACTCAATAGGGCGCCTGGCACATAGTAAATGCTTAGTCATAAAATCAAATAGGCCATGCAATAATTTGGACAGAGGAGAAGACAAGTCACATTATAGTAAAAGTTTAAGATTTAAATAGATATGAAGTGCATTGCAAAGCTCCTTATTTAGTATATGACTTATTTATATTTTTTAATGTTATGTTAATTATAAAAGTAATAGTTAAACCGGGTGCGGTGGCTCTTGCCTGTAATTCCAGCACTTTGAGAGACTGAGGCAAGAGGATTGCCTGAGCCTAGGGGTTCAAGACCAGCCTGGGCAAATTGGCGAAATCTTGTCTCTACAACAAATTAAAAAACAAAAATTTAGCCAAGCATAGTGGCGCGTGTCTGTGGTTCCAACTACTTGGAAGGCTGAGGAGGAAGAACTCCCTGAGCCCAGCAGGTCGAGGCTGGAGTGACCATGAGCGTGCCACTGCACTCCTGTCTGGGTGACAGAGTGAGACTCCGACGCAAAAGAAAAAGTAATAGTTATATATTTTGGTGGGACTGGAAAGAAGTAAGCGGACAAAAAATATTTTTTTAAATTAGAAGACCATTTATAGGCCAGGTGCAGTGGCTCATGCCAGTAATCCCAAGCACTTTGGGAGGTAGAGGCTAGAGGATTGCCTGAGCTCAGGGGTTTGAGACCTGCCCAAGCAACATGGTGAGACTTCGTCTCTACAATAAATTTTAAAAAACTTAGCCAGGTGTGGTGGCACATAATATAGTTCCAGGTACTTGGACGGCTAAGGCGGAAGGATTGCCTGAGCCTAGTAAGTCAAGGCTGCAGTGGCCATGAGCATTCCACTGTACTCCAGCCTGGGCACAGAGTGAGACTCTGACTCAAAAATAAAAAATAAAAGAAAAGAAACCTAAGGAGAACTACGGATGTTTTCTGAGATACTAAGAGTAGCCACCATTTTACATAAGTCATAGGCATTTAAAGCTGGAAAGGACCACAGAAGCCACCTGGCTCAGCCCCTTACCACTGTGAACATAGAAGCATTGAAACAAAAAAAAATCATATATCTCATGGCAAAGATTGGAGTAGAAAAGTTTCTTTTTTTTTTTTATATAAAGATGCAGGGTACAATTCAGGGTTAGGAATACCAGTGGTGATTATGCAGCTACCCTTGTTGATGTGATATGCCCCTCCCTCCCCTGGCAGTTTCCCTCAACTGCCAATCCTACCTCCCTGACAGTTTCCCACTACTGCCAATTGCTTTCTTATAGTATTATAATTGTTTAAGGTCTGCTTATGAATGAGGAAGAAAAGTTTCTTTACTCTCTCTTGAAATAGTTCCACGTAAGTATCTTTTCAAGCCAAACAATGAATATGTCTATACAAGTGTGATTGACTGGAGGGCCTTAAAAGTAGTAAAGTTTTGTAACTTCATGTATGTCTCTGTTTCATGTACTTAATTCATTCAGATAAAGGTACCATCATTAATCTGAATGAGATTTTTCCCTATGCTCTTTTAAAATTTATTCTGTGTAGATTTTAGTCCATGGAGAACAGAATGAAATGGCCAGATTGAAAGCAGCGCTGATTCGAGAATATGAAGATAATGATGAAGTTCACATAGAGGTTCATAATCCTCGGAATACAGAAGCAGTGACCTTAAACTTCAGAGGAGAAAAACTAGCCAAGGTAAAAGGTTATGGTTCCTATCATCCTATCCATGTTTTTGCTTCAGGGAAGAAAGAGTGTACTTCTTAAAAAAAATAGACCTCCTATAATCAAATCAAGAGAGTGTGTTTCTTTCTGTCTACTTTTTTTTTTTTTGGAGGCAAGGTCTTGCCCTGTTTCCCAGGCTGGAGTGCAGTGGCACAATCAGCTCACTACAACCTCTATCTCCTGGGCTCAAGGGATCCTCCTGTCTCAGCCTCCCAGGTAGCTAAGACTATAGGCACAAGCCAGCACACACTGCTGATTTTTGGTAGACAAATCTTAATATGGTTTAAAGCACTAGCTCTTTAATCTCCATCCCCCTCACTTTTCCTTCCCACATCTGAAGGTGAGCAGATATTCATTATTGTTTATTTCCATATCCAATACAATGTTGTGTCCACCTCTTGTCATTCTTCCTAAGAATCTAAAGATAGGCCTATATCACTAAACATATATGTTGGAGATCAGCCTGAGCAACATAGCAAGACCTTGCCTCTATTTAAAAAAAAAAAAAGTGTCTTCCTTGGTGTATGACCTCATCCATACCTGTCTTTATTGACCCTTTTATTTGGAGATGTTGCTTCTTTTAGTGTTAGGTTAGCATAGCTGCCCACCTTTGTAGGACTGGAGCCTGCTGTCTGTGTACTGGTTTGTAACCAGCCTGAGGGAGCACGTGCATTTCAGCAGGTACTTCCTGTCCTTCCCCAGTACACAGCAGCTGCTGAGAGGTTGCTTAACCCCCAGGACCTAGTAGCTTACTTGGTTGTTGAATTAATTGGACCTGAACTTAACCTGGTCATTCTTGTCAGATCTGCCCCACTCTTCCCACCCTGGCCATAGAGATGTAAAACATTCTGTGTTTTTCATGGTTAAATTCATGGGTTATTTTCATAGTTCAAATGTCTAATGGTCACCATTATAATTAATTGCATTTTAGTGCCTGAATAACTGCATTTTACAATGTTCTATTTTCTTCAAGTTTTTTGGTGTTTGTTTTAATAGGTTATGGGCTTTTTAGCAGACAAAAAACCAGAACAGGGCCAGCGGGTCTCCGGAATACTTGTTAAAAGAAATTTTAATTATCACATACTTTCTCCTTGTGACCTGTCCAGTAAGTAAATTATTAAATATCAAATATAATTTGATCTTAGCATTGAAAGACAATCTCTGAAAACCCCTCTTAATCTAATGGTCAAATTTTTTTAAGTAATGAACAAATAATAAAATAATTGCAAATTAGTAATCTCATTAACTTTGAGAGGAGGAAAAAAAATCTTGAACTACTGAAATATTTAAATTATTTGTGAAGTCACTTTTTTCATGATTGGAAATATAAGTTTACTTCTAAGGTTGACTACTTCTGCTGACTTTTTAGCCACCCTGTTTTCTACGCTTTATTTGTTTTTTTTTTTTTAATTTCTTGAGTTGGAGTCTCACACTGTCGCCCAAGCTGGAGTGCAGTGGCACGCTCACGGCCACCGCAGCCTCGACCTACTGGATTCAGGCAATCCTTCCACATCAGCCTTCCAAGTAGCTGGAACTATAAGCACACGCTACCACACCCAGCTAATTTTTTGTATTTTTTATTGTAGAGATGAGCTCTTGCCAAGTTGCCCAGGCTGGGGAAAGCCTAATTTTTTCATTGTATTGGAGCTGTCTTTCAAATCCACATAAGTAACACCAACTATATAGCTGAAGCCTATAATGTATATGTGTGTGTATCTATATACACACACAGCTCATTATAAAAGAAAAATGAAAATTTACACAAAGCTCATGGCCACCACAGCTTTGACCTGCTGGGCTCGGTGATTTTTCCATCTTAGCCTTCCAAGTAACTGGAACTGCAGGTACACCATGACACCCAGCTAATTTTTTTATTTATTGTAGAGACGAGGTCTCGCTAAGTTGCCCAGGCCGGTCCCAAATACCTGGGCTCAGGCAATCCTCTCACCTCCACCTCCCAGAGTGCTAGGATTACAGGCGTGAACCACTATGCCTGGCCAAGTTCTTATTCTTATGCCAGGCTTTGCTAGGGGCTATAGGACTAAAGATTTAAAAACACAGTTCCAGCCCTTGAAATCTATCTAATGAAGCAGTCTTAGGAAGAACTAATTGCAGTGTAGCTCAATGACATATAGAAGCTCAGGATAAGTATGTGAGGGGAGACTGGGCCTAGGGAGTTGGGGAAAACTTTGCAAATCAGGTAGCACTTGTGCCGGGTGGTGAAAGATTATTAGGAGCTGCCAAGTAGAAAAGAAGGTGATGACAGTTAGCATATTGGCTCCAAGATGTCCGAGAACCTGGCAGTGTTCAGGAAAGTTGGGGTACTTTCTTAAGACTGGAGCAGAAGTTAATGGGTTGGGGGAGAGTAGGGAGAGAGGTAGGGAAATGCAGGGTGGGACCAAATTAAGGAGCATCTTGTTAGCTTTTTGAAAAACGTGTTCTCATTTATTTTGCTTTTACTTTTTTTCCTTACTCCTGGTATGTGATTGCAAGTTGTGTTTTGTGGGACTAGTAATGTTTTTTAAAGTATATTTATTCTGATTTTTTTCTTCAGATTATACTGACTTGGCCATGAGCACTGTGAAACAGACCCAAGCCATTCCATATACTGGTCCCTTTAATTTACTCTATTACCAGCTACAAAAATTGACAGGTATGTGTTTATTGACATTTTTTACATTGTTTTCTGTTTTTAAATGAGATAATTTTATATCTAGGAAAGAGTGTTATTTAATTTTGGTTATCTCAGGACTATACAAATTTTATTTATATACATGGTCATGTACTATCTAAAATATCAGTAGTCTTTTCTCCTGGTATTTAAAATCTGTTTTAGTTGACTACACCTACAATATTATTTATTTCCTTTTTTTGATTAGTGAAAATAATGTTTCTGGTTCTGTCAATATCAGTCTATATAGCATGATTTCTAAGAGCTCAAGACTACTGGTCAGTGAGAGAATAAACCTATTTTGTTTTCATATTAGACCATTTTGAGTTAGAGATTTGCGTGTATTAACATGAAGGGCAATGACTAAATTAAAAGGTGTAGACTCTGTAATAAAGCAAGAATACTTCATATTACAAAATTAGCTTTCATGGCCAGGCACGGTGGCTTAAGACTATAATCTCAGCACTTTGGGAGGCCGAGGTGAGAGAATTGCCTGCGCCCACAGGTTCGAGACCAGCCTAGGCAACATAGTGAGACCTCATCTCTACAATAAACCAAAAAATTAGCTGGGCGTGGTGCACGCGCCTATAGTTCCAGCGACTTGAAATACTAAGGCGGAAGGACTGCCTGAGCCCAGCAGGTTAAAGCGGTGGCCAGAAGCATGCCACTGCACTCCAGTCTGGGCAACAGAGTGAGACTCCAACTCAAAAACAAACAAACAAAAAACGCTTTCCTAGAATTACAGGTTATAATATATGTAGTTAATAAAATATGTCTAAATTAATCCTTGATTAAGAGGACAGTAGGAAAACCAGAAAAGTCTCATCTTCAACAATATAATTTCCCATAGAATGACTAACTTAGGAAGACAGAGGGTGGAAGAGGTGAGGTGGCAGTAGTTGACTAGTTTCATGTCAGATGCTAAGAGGCTAGCAAAGGCTTCTTCTGTCATTCAAACATCGATGTTTGAACATCACCTAAGTTTGCTACAAATAAAATATCTAGTGTCCAAGGTAAATTCTACCTAATTATTTGCATTTTTACAATATATGTTTAGATCTTTCAGTTGCTGTAAGCAATTAAAATAAAACTTACTTTGCTGTTTAAAAATGAGCTATACAAATGAATTATTAAGTTTTTCATTGTGTAGCTGCTTTATTTTAACTGTTTCGATAAACAAATGAATAAACTGGGCTTGGTGGCTCAGCCTGTAATCCCGCACCTTGGGAGGCTGAGGTGAGTGGATTGCCTGAGCCCGCGGGTTCGAGACCCGCCTGAGAAACTTAGTGAGACCTCATCTCTACAATAAATCAAAAAAATTAGCTGGGTGTGGTAGCGTGCGCCTGTAGTTCCAGTGACTTGGAAGGCTGAGGTGGAAGGATCGCCGGAGCCCAGCAGGTCGAGGCTGCGGTGGCTGGGAGCAGCCACTGCACTCCAGTCTGGGCTACAGAGTGAGACTCCAACTCAAAAAAAAAAGAATAATTATGCCTCTGGAAGATTATGAGAACATTATATACATCTTGTAATACTTTTTTTTTCAGGTGATGTAGAAGAATTAGAAATCCAAGAAAAACCTGCTCTGAAAGTATTCAAAAATATTACTGTAATCCAAGAACCAGGCATGGTGGTATTAGAAGTAAGATAAGATCATTTACCTAACATGGAGGAAAAAAGTTTTAAAAGAGTTCATGTATAATTGTAGAGAAAATTAGTTTCTTCCCATTTAGAAAAAAATAATTGCTGGAAAATATAAATATAGCATTTCTGGGCATTTTCTATGTAGTTATAACAAAAAAACTAATAAATAAGGCTTAATATTTAGTATGTTTAATGAGTACGAGTCTTTCAAATGAGTCTTAACTGATTTTGTGGTACTCTAGGATGTCTTCGGTTATATCAAAAGGTGATAAATCTAAGTTAAAAATTTAATCCTGCCAGGCTCGGTGGCTCAGCCTGTAATCCCGCGCTTTGGGAGGTTGAGGTGAGTGGATTGCCTGAGCCTGCAGGTTCGAGACCCGCCTGGGCAACTTGGTGAGACCTCATCTCTACAATAAATAAAAAAAATCAGCCGGGCGTGGTGCCTGTAATTCCGGCTACTTGGAAGGCTGAGGCAGAAGGATCACTGGAGCCCAGCAGGTTGAGGCTGCGGTGGCCACTGCACTCCAGTCTGGGCGACTGAGTGAGACTTCAACTCAAAAAAATAAATAAATAAAAATAAAAAATAAAAATTTAATCCTATTACATTAAAACAAACTTGTCGTGCAGCACTCCTTTAAAGAGTGGAATTTTGAAGATTGAAATAAGCAATAATCAAGTTACCCAAACCCCAAAATGTTAGAAATAATTAAATTAGGTGAATGTGGTTCCTAACTGTTCATATTTTACATTCCTACTGGTAGAATTTAGAAGACAGACACCAAGCAATTACAAGGTTGACCCTGACAGACTAACATTTGTTAAGTTTAAAGAAGGGTTTTCAAAGAGAGTCTTGGCATTAAATAATCCAGGGAGGCATACTGTCTATTTTTTTACCACAAAGTAGAATTGCCTATACATTTCTGAGTTGTTTAGTCAACTACTTTATTCTTGCATACTTTTTTTTTTTTTAAATAGAGATGAGGTCTTGCTATGTTGCCCAAGCTGGTCTTGAACTTCTGGACTCAGGCAATTCTCTTGTCTTGGCCTTCCAAAGTGCTGGGTTTATAGGCGTGAGCCCTATATTTATACAAAGAATTTTTAAAAACAAAATGATCTGTCAGCTCTGATCCCACTACATTTTTGTGATTTAAGTTTAAATTTGATTCATAAGACCACAGACAACTAAGTGTCAAAAGGAGTAGTTATTTATAACATGAATTTTCATACAGTAATATATAAAATGTTAATATCAGAGGAAGGGGAAAAGTTATTAGAGACATTAATTTAGCTCTTACTACTATATACCATTAGCTAATGTATTTTTGTTCCTAGGGTTAACATGTCAAAGAAGACCTTAGGGAATATTTTGTTTTGTTTTTTGGGATTTAAAAAAATTTGCAATGACTAAAACAAAAATTTAAAACCATAGCTTCTATAATAACCACTTGATCTTGCCCATCTTGTACCTCTCTTCAAACTTGACCTTGACCTCCTGTCAGGCCTGTGTTTAAGAGCAGGGTCTCTGAAGACATCCTTGTTGACAACAGTTTTGTCCAAGGGGATATCCACAAGAGTGCCTTGTGGGCATGAGGTGATTGTAGTTATAAACTTTGACAAAAGACTTGATTTTTGACCTCTTGGCAGTTTTCTGCTTGCCCATGTCAGCTATCACTTTGCGGGGACAGCGGTCAATTCCAGCCACCAGTGCATGGCTGTAGGGGCAGTCTGAGGTGCCATCATCAATATTCTTCACAATGATGGCTTTGCGTCCAATGTAGCGTCTGGGCAGGATCAGCACCATCTTCCTGGGTTTCATGAACTTGCCCATTTCCAGTGCTGCTGGGACACTTGACCTCAGGTCACGGATGGCAGTGGATTGGAAGCTGGGAGTTTTTTAAGAAACAGAGGAAAAGCCGGGCACAGTGGCTCATGCCTGTAATCCCAGCACTTTGGGAGGTCAAGGCATGAGGATTGCTTGAAGCCAGAAATGAGGATCAGTTGAGACCAGGAGCTCAGGACCAGCCTGGGTAACATAGTGAGACCCCCATCTTTACAAAAAATAAAAACAAATTAGGCAGGCACATTTGGCATATGTCTGTAGCCCCAGCTACTCCGGAGCCTGAGGCAGGTAGACCGCTTGAGCCCCGTAGTTTGAGGCTGCAGAGAGCTATGATTGTACCACTGCATTTAAGCCTGGGCAGCAGAGTGAGACCATGTCTCTTTATTTATGTATTTATTCGTTTGTTTGTTTTTGAGTCATAGTCTCATACTGTCGCCCAGGCTGGAGTGCAGTGGCATGCTCACAGCCACTGCAGCCTCGACCTGCTGGGCTCGGGTGATCCTTCCACTTCAGCCTTCCAAGTAGCTAGAACCACCACACCTGGCTAATTTGAGACTTTGTCTCTCAAAAAAAAAATGTATACTCTTTGGAGAGGCAATAAAAGATGGGGGGAACTTTCATTCCTGAAACAATTTTTTTTTTAAGTCAGTCTCACTCTGTTGCCCAGGCTGGAATGCAGTGGCTTGCTCATGGTCACCCCAGCAGTCATCCTGCTGGGCTCAGGCAGTCCTTCTGCCTCAGCCTTCCAAGTAGCCAAAACTGCAGGTGCATGCTATCACACCTGGCTAATTTTTTGATATATTGTAGAGACGAGGTCTCACCAAGTTGCCCAGGCTGGTCTTGAACCCCTGAATTCAGCCAATCCTGTCTCCTCAGCCTCCCAAATTGCTAGGATCACAGGCTTGAGCCACCATGCCTGGCCTTCCTGAAATAATTAACCACTCTCACTATGACCTGGAGACATAGACAATTTTGTTGGAACATTGTGCACATAAAAGAGTGTCCGGGGATCTGAGTCTGAGTGTAAGAGGCAAAAGTAAATGTTTGAAAATATTACTGTCTTACTGTACTGTGCTACTAAAGTATAGTGATTAGGAATTTGAGTTTGACTCCCAACACCAGCAATTATCCTGTACAAATTACTTTTGAGTCAGTTGTCTCTTTTTTAAAATGAGGCTGTTAATAGTACCATTTGTTATGGGAATGAAATGATAATGCATATAAAACACTGTGCCATAAAGGAAGTGTTTAGTACATTCTACTTTTGTTATTTAAAGGAAATTAGAGGAGTACCGCATTGTCAGTTAATTTCAGTCAGTGAGTCAGTTAATTTCAATGAAAATGCTAGAGGCAGTAAACCCATAGGTACAGTCTGTGGATGGGTGGGTAGAATTCATGGCTTTTGCAGTTGACCATAGTCGTTACCATCCTAATTCTGCCTTTTGATTTCCAGTGGTTGGCAAACCCTTCTAATGACATGTATGCAGATACTGTAACAACCGTGATCCTAGAAGTTCAGTCAAATCCCAAAATAAGGAAAGGTACAAAATTATTTCATTTTTATTAGTTAATTCTTTCCTTTCTCCCATGTTTCTGTGAACTAATAAGCAGTAAATGGAGTCCTAAATAACTTGAAATCTGATTTTTTTATTCCTTTGTAATCTTTAAGATATAATATATGCATAATAATGCATACTGGTATTTTACATACTTTTTGTCATGGCTCTTCATTCATACTGTAAAAACTTGGTTACAGCTAACAAAGACAAAATTGCTTTAGAGAGAGTCCTATTTAAAACAGTATCAGGCCAGGCTCAGTGGCTCAGTCTGTAATCCCAGCACTTTGGGAGGCCGAGGTAAGTGGATTGCCAGAGCCCACGGGTTCAAGACCAGTCCAGGCAACTTGACGAGACTTCATCGCTACAATAAATAAATTTTTAAAAAATTAGTTGAGCATAGTAGCGCACATCTGTAGTTCTGGCTACTTGGAAGGCTGAGGCAGAAGGATTGCCGGAGCCCAGCAGATCAACTCTGGGGTGGCCGTGAGCATGCCACTACACTCCAACCTGAGTGATGGAGTGAGACTCCCACTCAAAAAAAAAAAACAAAACAGTATCAGATATTCTAAAATATTGCTGAATTGAGCTAGCATGTTTATCAGGAAGATAAGCTGCTATCTTCATGTTCAATAAAATGTGCTGAGTAGAGTGAAATCTCCATATAGGACAATCTTCAACCAAAGAAAGCACCAATGAAAATCTATTTGTGTTGTTTCTTTGATTCTATTTTATACATAACTCATTATGATATATATCTTAAGGTCTTTGGCATGTACACAGCTCTTTTTGCTGCTGGGGGAAGGAGCCACAAGTATTCTGAGAAGCCCATCCAATCTTTACCTTCCCATTTCATTAGACCCTGGTCTCTGACAGATTATTTCTGTTTCTTAAAGTTAAAGATAAATATGCAGCCGGGCACAGTGGCTCACACCTGTAATCCCAGCACTTTGGGAGGTGGAAGCAAGAGGATTGCCTGAGTCTAGAGGTTTGAGACCAGCCTGGGAAACTTGGCAAAGCTTCGTCTCTACAATAAATCAAAACATTAGCCGGGGGTGGTGGTGCACACCTGTGTTTCCAGCTACTTGGGAGGTTGAGGATGAGGAATCACCTGAGCCCAGCAAGTTGAGGTTGCAGGGGCCATGAGCGTGCCACTGCACTCCAGCCTGGGTGACAGAGAATCTCCTACTTAAAAAAAAAAAAAATTTAGCCAACTACTTTGTAATTCATCATCTCATAACTAGTTGTATCTATAATAAAAAAAAACCTAGACAAATCTAAATTATTCAAGTCACTGATAAGCATTTGTTTTGAGTGAATAATCATGAAATTATCATTTGAACATCATCTGAATTTGTTCTAGTTGTATTTGTGGAAAATTACTACCTTCTTGTGCAGGTAACATAGGAGACATTAACATAAGCCACAGAAGAATGTCACACCTTGGATTCTCACATTATGTTCAGTATCATAGTCTTAGCTCTGGGGTATAAATATAATCAGGACAGGATATTTTTAAAGGCAGTGGCTCATTTTCTCTTATTATTTCATTTTTCTTATCTTAGATGATAGAAATAAGGGGTTGCATGGGGTGGGGGTAGGTGGAAGGGAGGACCTTTAAAAAAGGTTGTAAGTAAATAGTGGTGCAGAAGTTAGGAACAGTGAAATGAGGAAGAGGGTTAGGTGCAGGGAGCAGGATTAAACCTAGTTGTGCCGTGGGGCCAGCAACAATTTTCAGCTCTAAGGCCCTGTCTTTTTTTTTTTTGTCAGAGTCTCTGTTGCCCAGGCTGGAGTGCAGTGGCAAAGTCATGGCTACTGCACCCTCAACCCGCTGGGCTCAGGCGATCCTTCCACCTCAGCCTTCCAAGTAGCTGAACTACAGGCACATGCCACCACTCCCTGCTAATTTTTTGACTTATTGTTGAGTCAGGTCATGCCTTACAGGCATGAGACATCATATCTGGCCTATTCGAATAACTCTTTTATGAAATGGAGTCTTTTTGTAGCATAATCAACTAATCAGAAATTTATATGTTTTTCTGAAAAATGAAATTTCTATGTAAAAATGTTTTTTAGGCAAGTTAAGATGTTGTATGGCCAGGTGCGGTGGCTCAGCCTGTAATCCCAGCACTTTGGGAGGCTGAGGCGAGAGGTGTCTGAGCCCCAAGGGTTCCAGACCAGCCTGGGCAACTTGGTGAGACCTGTCTCCACAATTAGTCATAAAAACTAACTGGGCATGGTGGCATGCGTCTGTAGTTCCACCTCATTGGAAGGCTGAGGCAGAAAGATTGCCCTAAGCTGAGTAGATCGAGGCTGCAGTGGCCGTGAGTGTGCTGCTGCATTCCAGCCTAGGCGACAAGAGTGAGACTCCAACTCAGCGCGCGCGTGCGCGCGCGCGCGCACACACACACACACACACACACACACACACACACACACAAACACAAAGATGTTGTATAGTCTTCAGTGATATTTAGTGTCTGAGCCCCTCTAGCTCAATTTCCATGTATGTAGAGATGGAATCACAGAGCATGTTGTCAAAATGTCTGCAGTTCTGATGAAGGCTCTTCCTAATGCTGATACTGAAAAGCAGAAAAATGCTGTGATTTACCAAATGATCACCACATATTTCTTTTTTTTTATTTTTAATTTATTTTTTGAGTTAGAGTCTCACTCTGTCGCCCAGACTAGAGTGCAGTGGCCGCTCCCGGCCACCACAGCCTCGACCTGCTGGGCTCCGGCGATCCTTCCGCCTCAGCCTTCCGAGTAGCCGGAATTACAGGCGCGTGCTACCATGCCGGGCTAATTTTTTGATATATTGTAGAGATGAGGTCTCACCTGCCCAGGTGGGTCTGATCACCACATATTTCATGCCTGTGTTGTATAGAAAGAAATACATGGGCAATCATAGATTGGTTTGACTTTATATTAGATATTTCTCTTAGTACTCTAGTCCAAGGTGAATATGTACATTTACTCTGATCTGTAGTAACTGATTGTAAAATAACCATTTCTGTAGTATTACTGATCCATCTTACAGTAATGATAAAAAAAATTCTTTCTTTGGTTAGCTTCTGGGCATTTCAGCAGGGGTTCATTGCAGACAAGTTAGAAATGGGCTTTTTCCATGTGTTCTTGTATTAAGCTTCCGTTCAGCTCAGCTAGATGGCTGCCTTGTATTCCCTTGTTCTTTCCCATTTCGTAGTTTGTGGAGAATGAGATTGTATGTTCTTCTAGGGTGATAAAGTTCTTGCATATTTTCATTTCACATTCACTTGACATATATGTACTGAGCAGCATCAGTGAACAAAGGCATAATTCTAGGTACTGAGGATACATCAGTGAACAAAGGAAGCAGATTCTCTCCCTCCAGGATCTGACATTCTGGTGTGTCCCAGGGCTGCTTGATAGGGTTTGGAGTAGGGGCAGATCCTGCAGGGCCTTGTTGGCCATTGTAATGACTAGACTTTCAGTCTGAGTGAAATGGGGCTACATTGCTGAGTTTTGAGCAGGGATGAGCCATGATCTGACAGTTTTTAAAGAATTACTTTGGTGCTTGCTGAGAGTAGACTAATAAGAGGGCAAGTAAGAAAGCAGAAGGTCCAGTATGAGCTTTACCTGTCATCCAGGTGAGAGATGATAATGGCTCAGATTAGGGTGTAAGCAGTAGGGATAGCGGAAAGTGGTTTGAAAGTAAAGTCAGGGCCAAGCGCAGTGGCTCATGCCTATAACCCCAGCACTTTGGGAGAATGAGGTGAGAGGACTGCCTGAGCCCACAGGCAACTTGGCAAGACCTCATCTCTACAGTAAATCAGAAAATTAGGCAGGCATGGTGGCGCATGCCTGGTAGTTCCAGCTACTTGGAAGGCTGAGGTAGAAGGAATTTCCTGAGCCTAGAGGTGGAGGCTGCAGTGACCATGAGCATGCCACTACCCTCCAGCCTGGGAGAGAGAGTGAGACTCCAACTCAAAAAAAAAGAAAGAAAGCAAAACCAGAAGTATGTCCTAATAGTGGATGAGAGAAAGAGAACAGACAGGATTAATTTTAATACAGCGGTCTAAGATGCATATGTGACACATTAGCAAGGAAAGTTGTCACCCTTGGGGCTAAGTGACAGGGGTTTTAATAAGTATTTGCTCCTTTTGAAGGTGAAAGGTATTGCAAGGACTGATAGACATGATACTCATGCTGCACATAAGGAAGTTGAAGAAGTTTATCTATATATTTATTATTTATCAAATTGACTTTACCCTATTCAAACAGGATTTTAGCATTTAGAGCAGGATCAGCAGCCATGGCCTATGAGCCAAATCCAGACCGCCACCTGTTTTTGTGAGTCAAGTGTTGAAACACAGCCATGCCCATTAGTTTTCATATTGTCTAATGCTGCTTTCATGCTACAACAGCAGAGTTGAGTAGTTGCGACAGAGACCGTGTGGTCCACAAAGCCTAAAATACCATCTGGCCATTTACAGAAAAGTTTGCCAACCCTATTCTAGAGGCACCTTCTGCAGAACAATTGGATTCTTCTTTAGTAGCATTTTTTCCCCTTTTCATTTCTTAGCCTCCTGACATTTCGGTCAGATTCTGAAAACACAACTTGTAGGTGTGTGGGTGTGTGTGTGCGTTTTACCACCTTCAATTCATGTATCCCCCATTCTTGCCAAAGACACAGGAAAGATTATGCATTTTCAAAATAGATTGTTATAGGTTCTTACGTTCTATCACAGCTGTCTATTTTATACTGTGACTGTTTTTAGCATTTCTGTCCTGTTTTGACACACAGACCTACTAAGGTCAAGTATACATGTCCAATTGTGTGATTTTGCATTTAGTTTCCTGTGACTGAGGAGTTTGTCTAATTATTAGTGAGGAATATGCAAATATATACATATACACACTCTAGAAAGTTTCTTATTAATAGTTTCATAGCTTAGTTATTAATGTATTCTATGAGCTTTTTACATGTCAGTTAAGTGCTTATATAATAATTACTAATAATAGAAGTAATCATTGTAATTAAAGTATAAGAGTTTTATTATATAACTTTCTTGGCTGGCCTCGTATATACAATTGAAATTCATGAATTAAAAGCAATGAGATGAACTACGGTCTGAATTACAGGAGAAATGACAATTTGATTATTTTCCATAGAGTAAATTTAAATATGTCTGTGAGAGTACTGAGGCCAGTTAATAGAGCTACACTTAGATTATATAATATCATATGAAAAAAGTTAATATATGATCAAATAATTAGCTGGGCTGAGAAATTAAAAGTAATGAAGTGAAGTGAAGAAATCTTAATTTTTGAAGTCTCTTTGAAATGAGAGTCTTAGCCAGGTGTTGTGTGTGACTGTAGTTCTAGCTACTCAGGAGACTGAGATGGAAGAATCACTTGAGTCAGGAGTTTGAGGTTACAGTGAGCTATGATCATGACATTGCACTCCAGCCTGGGGGACAATAATAAAAAATAAGTGACAACATATTATATTATATTTCCCTGTTTATGGGTGAGGCCATAAGATTATTTCTGGCATTTTCTTCGGTGATATATATGTCATATGTGTTCTATCTAAAGGATTATAAAATTCTGTGCTGCTTTGTTTTTGTAACTGCTTTATTGATACATAATTCACATACCTTACAATTAATCCATTTAAGGTGTACAAGTCGATGATTATTAGTATATTTAGAATTGTATAACCATCACCATAATCAACCTTAGAAGAACATTTATATTACTCCAAAAAGAAACCACATATCCTTTAGTTATCATCCCACAGTCCCTGTTTTCTCCCCAGCTCAAAGCAACCACTAAAACTATTTTCTGTTTCTTATGGATTTGCCTGTTCTAGACACTTTATCTCAATGAAATCATACGATACATTGTCTTTTTTTTTTTTTTTTTTTTTGAGTTGGAGTCTCACTCTGTCACCCAGATTGGAGTGCAGTGGCCACTCCG
>NW_007258251.1:298388-310186 GCF_000164805.1 Carlito syrichta
GCCCAGGCGGGTCTCGAACCCGCAGGCTCAGGCCATCCACTCACCTCAGCCTCCCAAAGGCGTGGGATTACAGGCTGAGCCACCGAGCCCGGAGATACGTTGTCTTTTGTGACTGACTTCCTTCGCTTAGTATAACATGTTCAAGGTTCATCCATGCTGTAGCATACATCAGTACCTCAATCCTTTTTATGGCCAAATAACTTCCCATCCTATAGTTATAACATATTTTGATTATCCATTCATCAGTTGATGGATATGTGGGTTGTTTCTACCTTTTGGCTATTATGAATAATGTTGTTACGGGTTTGTATATAAGTTTTTGTGTAGATGTATGTTTTCATTTCTCTTGGTTCTATGCCTTGGAAGGACATAACTGGGTCAATTGTTAATTCTGTTTAACTTTTTGAGGTCCCACCACACCGTGAATTCTCTATTTTGCTGCTGGTAATGGACTGGGAAGTATTTATGATGTGCCAGAGCATACTTAAAACAAGGATGGTTTATCTTCCTGAACTTTGTTTTGGGAGAAAGTGAAGTAATTTAATGGACAAGTGATTTTAAATATTTTTATTAAAATAATCATAAGTGTATTACATATAGTAGAATGCCAAATTTATATAACATTTTAGGTAAAAGACCTTAAAAGTCTTTGAGCTTTGAATATGCCCCTGGAATTCCTAGAGTTATAGTTTTACTTCCTGTGGTGATAAATGTAAAGTTTGAGAAGCAGTAGAAATAAAATTAAAAATAGGCCAGGTGCGTTGGCTCAAGCCTGTAATCTCAGCACTTTGGGAGGCCGAGGTGAGAGGTTTGCCTGAGCCCAGGGGTTCAAGACCAGCCCGGGCAACTTGGGCAAGACCTCGTCTCTACAATAAATAAATAAACAAATAGCCTGGCATGGTGGTGCATGTCTGTAGTTCCAGCTACTTGGAAGGCTAAGGTAGAAGGATTGCCTGAGTCTAGTGGGTCAAGGTGGCTGTGAGCATGCCCCTGCAATCCATCCTGGGTGACAGAGTGAGACTCTGACTCAAAAAAAAAAAATTAAAAAGAATGTTAAATGTCATTTTGTGGTTCTTTAATAAGAATGTGAAATAAACTGATGAAAATATCAATTTGCTATAGCAGGAAAATGATACATATACATGCTTGTCACTTTAAGGATTCACTTTAACTTATCATAACCATGTTCTGCTTATTGATTTGGAAGTTATTCTAAACATGAATTTGGAAATTGAACTCTGTCATTTTGGGTTTTTTTTCCAGGTGCAGTACAAAAGGTTTCTAAAAAATTAGAAATGCATGTTTACGGCAAGAGATTGGAGATCATGCTTCAGTAAGTTTTTCACCCATTATTCCCCAACAAGGTAGTGAGGATGGGGAGGACGGAGCCCTGCATTCAGCTCTGGCTCATTCAGGGACTGGGGTGTGACTCAGCCCCGGCCAGGCCACTGCTCAGGGCCTGCTTCTCTATTGGGAAAGAAAGTGGTTTCAACTGCGCCCTTCCAGCTGGACACTCTAGCTAGTTCCAAGTACATGTGACCTGCTTGGTCAGCTGTTTACATTTTATTTAATATAGCACCTTAGGATGTTCCTACAGAGCTGGCATAGTCATTCTCATCAAAGACAAGTAAGAAAATCTTGACCAATTGTTATCACACTTTTAAGAATTATTTTATATATATACTTCTTAAATGTGAATTCTTCATAGAATGGTTTTCTTCCCAACTTCTGAGATAGTCTATAACCTCTGAATTACCTTTAAACTCAGTATTTTGCTAAACACCAAATATTTTGTTGACGAAAGATGCCAAATTCTATAAAATATTTAAGATAGTTTGTTCTGAGCCAAATGTGAGTGACCTAGGCCCATGACCCATGTCCAAGAGGTCCTGAGAATGTGTGTCTGAGGTGGTTGAATTGCATCTTGGTTATATACATTTTAGGAAGACAGAAGTTACAAGACACTGAAAATCAGCACTTGAGAGATTTACATTGCTTTGGCCTGCAAAGGCAGAACACCTCTAAGCAAAGGCTTGCGGGGTCATTGGTAGATTCAAAGATTTGATCTGCCTAAGGAATTTTGAAATCAGTAAAGGAAATGCCTTTGTGAAACACACAGGATCTTGGTCAAACTGATTATTTCTGGGGAGAAGTATTAATGACAGAAGGACAAGGGAAGGGAAAATATTTCCTTTTCATCATCTAATCTTTGTACACTTTAACTGTGATACCTTGTGCATATTACTCATAGGTACAATGATAAAATGATTAATTTTTCCAAAACTAAAAAATAAGATAGAAATGCCCTTGTGCAATGAAGGAGTCAAATTCCTTGATATGTAGATGAGGCCCCCCAAGTGGCAGACTTTAGAGAGAATAGCACATCAATGACTTAAAAGGTACCCAGAGTCTGGGAGTCCCCAAGAGATGGCTTTGCAGGGTCATAAAATACTTTGATTTCCTTCTTTATCTGTTGTGTGATGTTATGCCAGAATCAAGTGGAAAACAAGCTTCATTATAGGGAAGTAATAAAAACCCTTCTGATGAGTCTTTGTAGGGCATGACTCCCTAGGCCTCTTGGCTAAGAATTTGGATAGAGAGAGAAAAAAAAGTCAGAGTTTAGTTCTCATTTAGTTCTTTCACCTTTCTGCAAATGTTGTGGATAGTGACCAGATGGCTGGAGTCACAGGTGGTAAAAAGAATTCACCAGGGCCATTGCCTTAGTAGACTCTTGTGGGGCCATGTGCTCTTTGAGCTATGGCTGTCGCAATGTTTCCTGACTTTGGCCCCCTTTCCTATCTCGGGGAGGTGAATCTCCTCTTTCTCGCTCGCTCTCTCTAATTTACTTTTTAAATAAACTATGTTTTCAAATCTAAAATAAAATAATTCACCCAAACCAGATTAAAGTAGAGAAAGAGGTTTATTGAACATGCTGCAAGGGAGAGAGCAGGCAGGTCAGCGATAAGGGAGCTGTTGCACTGAGCCAGCGGTTTGAGGTTGTTTTGTTGGGAGCTGCCCTCTTTTCTGGTAGGGTGAGGGTTCCCCTCCTGCATCAGGGTTTCCACTATGCAGATGAAGCATTTCTGATCAGTGGCCAGTTAGAACAAGATGGCTCTTGTATAAAATGATTTCCACAGCAAGTACTCTTCAAGTCTAATTTCGGAACGTTTTTTTCAAATAAAATAATTGTATAAAACTGCTTCATAGGCCGGGCTCGGTGGCTCAATCTGTAATACCAGCACTTTGGGAGGCCAAGGCAAGTGGATTGCCTGAGCCTGCGGGTTCGAGACCCGCCCGGCAACTTGGCGATACCTCGTCTCTACAATAAATCAAAAAGTAGCCGGGCGTGGTAGCCGGCACCTGTAGTTCCCGTTACTTGGAAGGCTGAGGCAGAAGGATCGCCAGAGCCCAGCGGGTCGAGGCTGCGGTGACTGGAAGCGTGCCACTGCCCTCCAGTCTGACGGAGTGGGACTCTGACACACACACAAAAAAAAAACTGCTTCATAGTGGATAGCTACATTATAAGTGTATGTATTATAGCAAAAAAGGGGAAAATAGATCTGTATATAGTTGCCTAATTTCGTTTTCTAAGCACATTGCTTTGTACAAAATAACTCAAATACTTGTTGGATGAATGACTGCTATTTTTAAACTGAAGGTTACTTAATTAAACATTTTAACAAAATAAGTTGCTCTGCTTATTTGGAAACTTTGTGTGTGTGTGAGCCAGGGTCTCACTCTGTCGCCCAGGCTAGAGTGTAGTGGCATGATCATGACTCACTGAAGCCTCAACTTCCTGGACTCAGGTGATCCTTCCAGCTCAGCCTCCTGAGTAGCTGGGACTGCAGGTGTATGCCACCATACCCAGCTAATTTTTTTGGTAGAGATGAGGTCTCGCTATGTTACCTAGGCTGGTCTTGAATTCAGGGTTCGGGATCAGCCTGGGCAACATAGTGAGACCTCATCTCTACAATAAATTTTTAAAAATTAGCTGGGTGTGGTGGCGCACGTCTGTAGTTCCAGCTACTTGGAAGACTGAGGTGGAGGATCACCTGAGCCCAGCAGGTCGAGGCTGCGATGGCTGTGAGCATGCCACTGCATTCCAGCCTGAGCAACAGAGTGAGACTATGAATCCACAAAGAAAAAAAAGAAATGCCAGTGTCTTTAAACTTCCATGTCATTTGTACCCTTAGCAATGCAGCTATTTCCCCAGTTGCTTAAATACTTAGGATTATATAGAAATAAATACATTGATTTCTTTAGACAAGCCAATTGATCACATGAAAATGAAACCTTTTTTTCCTATCCTTTTGACTATATTTCTGTATTTAAAGTATGACTTTTTTCCTTAGTACTAGGTGACCCAACCAAGTGTATTCAAACATATTATTATTTTAATTTATTTACTTATTTATATTTCTTAAGTCAGAGTCTCACTCTGTCGCCCAGGCTGGAGTGCAGCGCCACACTCACGGCCACCGCAGCCTCCACCTGCTGGGCTCCGGTGATCCTTCTACTTCAGTCTTCCAAGTAGCTGGAACTACAGGCATCCATCACCATGCCTGGCTAATTTTTTGATTTATTGTAGAGATGAGGTCTTGCCAAGTTGCCCAGGCTGGTCTCAGACCCCTGGGCTCAGGGAGTCGTCTCACCTCAGCCTCCCAAAGCTGGGATTATAGGCATGAGCCACCACACTCGGCCTTTACCAAGATTATTATAGGTTAAGATAGTATATACAAAGTGCCTAGCACAATACCTGTTGAACAGTGTATTCTTTATGAATGATAGCTGTGTATTATGTCTATTTCATAAAGTTAATAAGCTATTTCGAGGTAAATAATAAGTGTATCTCAAAGTAGATACAAGTATTCCACTTTAGAACTAGGACCTATCTTCAATTTTATTTTTTCCCCAAATATGTAAAACTTCACTTTTCCACTAATATTGTATCTTTGTTTATTTTAAGGGACATATTTGGAGAAGACTGTGTAAGTGTCAAAGACGACTCTATTCTTAGTGTCACAGTGGATGGAAAAACTGCTAACCTTAACTTGGAAACACGGGTATGTATGTAGCTGCTTCTGCCAACATTTCAAGATACTTGGGAAATAAAGTGAAGGCAAAAATAATCTATGGTCCCACACCTAGCAGTTTACTTTTGCGTTTTGGCATTTCCTTCCAGTATTTCCTATCTTTTTTTTACGTTATTATTTCCATACTATTATATATTAAGTTTTCCGTAAGTGTTTTTCCAGGTTGCTGCAGTACATGGTTCCCATGTGTGTCACTCCATTGTTTTTTTTTCCCATAATACACCTTAATTCACTTGAGTGTTTCTCTAGTTTGGCATCTAGTGGATTCTGGATTTTTTAGAGAAGCTGCTCTTCAGTTTGCACCAGCAAGATCCAAGTAGCTTTTCCAAACAAATAGAGTTTGAGAAGAGTGTCCCACTCTGGTCTTACCAGCAGATCTTGCTTAATTATTTCACAAGATGAATGAATAAGTATATCTTCCTTGCAGGGTTGCTTTTGAAGATTAGAATAGTTCTAAATAAATAACCTAGCTTTAAATTTCTTTTGTATGGTTTTGGAGTATACAGGTGCTTTGGGAAAACACAAAACTTATTTTACCTCAATAGGAAAATAAGCTAAGAAACATGAACAAGTAATTCACTAGAGAAGAACTATAGATAAACTTCAAACAAATGTTTAGATCCACTAATAACTATAGGAAATACAAATCTAAAGTGAAATGTCGCCAGGTGCAATGTCTCATGCCTATAATCCCAGCACTCTGGGAGGCAGAGGCTAGAGGATTGCCTGAGCCCAGGGGTTTTAGACCAGCCGGGGCAACTTGGTGAGACCTCATCTCTACAATAAATGAAGAAAAATTAGCCAGGCACGGTGGCTCACACCCGTAGGTCCAGCTATTTGGAAGGCTAAGGCGCAGGGATCACTGGAGCCCTGAAGGTCAAGGCAGTGTTGGCTGTGAGCATGCCACTGCTCTCCAACCTGAATGATAGAGTGGGACTCTAACTCAAAAAAAAAAAAAAGTGTGAAATACCACTACTTATCCTATTGGCACAGATTAAAAAGACTGACATGACTTAGTGATGGTAAAAGAATACAGAACAGTTATTCTCAGGTGCTGTTGGGGTTTAGGGGGAGTGTAAATTAGGCAGCACATTCTTTCATTCTGCAAGGCAGTTTGGTGATATGCATCAATGGCCTTAAAAAAGTAAGGCCTTTATCTACAATCCCACTTACAGGATTTAACCAAAGAAAACTATTAGACAAGTGAGCAAAGATATATAGAGAGAGAAAAGGATGTCTATTTTAGCATTTAAAAAATGGTAGCTGGGTGCAGTGGCTCATGCCTATAATCCCAACACTTTGGAAGGCAGAAGCAGGAGGAATGCCTAAACTCAGGGGTTTTAGAACAACCTGGGCAACTTGGCGAGACCTTGTCTCTATAGTAAATCAAGAAAAGTAGCCAGGCTTGGTGGCACACACCTGTAGTCCCAGCTACTTGAAAGTCTGAGGTAGAAGGATTGCTTGATCCCGATAGGTGCGCTGCAGTGGCCGTGATCGTGCCACTGGACTCCAGCACAGAGTGAGACTCCCATTCAAAATAAAATGGCAAGAAATCTCTATATCCAAGAGCAAGAGATAATAAAAATAACAATCCTTACACTTGGAGTACTGAGTATACAATAATTTTTTTTTTTTTTTTTTGAGTTGAAGTCTCACTCTGTCACCCAGACTAGAGTGCAGTGTTTGCTCCCGGCCACCGCAGCCTCGACCTGCTGGGTTCTGGCGATCCTTCCACATCAGCCTTCCAAGTAACTGGAACTACTGGCGCGTGCCACTACACCTGGCTAATTTTTTGATTTATTGTAGAGATGAGGTCTTGCCAAGTTGCCCGGGCGGGTCTCGAACCCGCGGGCTCAGGCAGTCCACTCACCTCAGCCTCCCAAAGCACGGGATTATAGGCTAAGCTACTGAGCCCGGCTTGTATACAATAATTAACGATGATGCAGGGAGTCCGAGGCAAGAAGATTGCTTGAGCCCATGAATTCAAGACCAGCCTATGCCATGTAGCAAGTAACATAGTGAGACCTCATCTACAGAAAATATACAGGTGGTACACACCTGTAGTCTCAGTTACTCAGGAGACTGAGGCAGAAGGATTGCCTGAACCCAGGAAGTCAAGGCTGTGATGAGCCATGATCGTGCCATGCAGATCAGAGTGAGACCCTGACAAAAAAAAAAGAAAACCAAGTACGATGATGCAATCAGGCAGGATAAATAAATATAAGGCATCCAAGCTGGAAAATAGAAAGTCAAATTATCCCTATTTGCTAATCTTATATCTAGAAAAAACTAAAAACTCCACCCCAAAACTTGTAGGTTTGACAAATGGATTCAGTAAAGTTGCAGGATATAAAATCAGTGTGCAAAAATCAGCTTTTCGACCTGGCACGGTGGTTCACGCTTATTATTTCAGCACTCTGGGAGGCCAAGGTGAGAGAATTGCCTGAGCCCATGAGTTTGAGATCAACCTGAGAAACTTGGTGAGACCTCATCTCTACAATAAATAAAAAAAAATTAGCCAGGCGTGGTAGCACATGCCCATAGTTCCAGCTACTTGGAAGTCTGAGGCAGAAGGATCATCTGAGCCCAGCAGGTCAAGGCCGCAGTGGCCGTGAGTGTGCCACTCACTCCAGCCTGGATGACAGAGTGAGACTCCAACTCAAAGAAAAAAAAATTATATACTTTGGGGAAAGAACATCCTCTTCAATAAATGGTGCTGGGAGCCAGGCATGGTGGTTCACCGCCATAATCCTAGCACTTCAGGAGGGTGAGGCGAGATAATTGCTTGAACTTAGGAGTTTGAGACCAACCTAAGCAATGTAGCAAGAGTTCATCTCTACAAAAAAATTAAAAATTAGCCAGATGTGGTGGTACACACCTGTAGTTCCAGCTATTTGGGAGACTGAGACAGAAGAATCGCTTGAGTCCAGGAGGTTGAGGCTGTGGTGATCCATGATCCTGCCACTGCACTCTAGCCTGGGTCACAAAGTGAGACCCCAACTCAAAAAAAAAAAATGGTGCTGGGGAAATCGGGTTGCTGTATATGGAAGGATGAAACTAGACACCTGTCTGTCATGGCATATAAAAATCAACTCAAGATGGAGTAAAGGCTTAAATGTAAGACCCTAAACTATAAAAATAGAAAACCTATGGAAACTCTTCAAGACATTGGTCTAGGAAAAGAGTTTATGACTGAGACCTCAAAAGCACAAGTAACAAAAATAAAAATAGACGAACTCCTACACAGCAAAATAATCAACAGAGTGAAGAGACAACCTGTAGAATGGGCGAAAATGTTTGCAAATTATGCATCTGACAGAGGACTAATATCCAGCATATACGAGGAACTCAACAACAAAAAACAACTCATCTCATTAAAAAGTAGGTAGTTGGGCCATTACGTTGTTAAACTCTAGTGTGTCTGCATGGCTCCTTGAGCTGTGGCCACCGTGTTTCTTAGCTTTGGTCTCCTCCCCTACCTTGGGGAGGTGAATCTCCAATCTCTGTCATTTACTTTCTAGTCATTGTTTTGTTAAGCACTGGCCAGACCATGTGTTCTTTGAGCTATGGCCGCCATGTTTTCTTAGAGTTGGCCCCCTCCCCTACCTTGGGGAAGTGAATCTTCTATCTCTCTAATTTACTTTCTAAATAAACTGTCTTTCTAATCTAAATTCTGTGCAATTCTTTGCATCTTTCACGTGGCACCAGATCATAGACCAGACACTCCCCCATCCCCCGGTGGGCCCAACCTATGGAGTAGGAGGCTCCACTGGCATTTTGTTACCTAACAGATGTGTTTACTTTTTTCCCACCATCTTTACTTAAAAAAAAAAAAAAGTAGGCAGTTGGCCTGGTGTGGCGGTTCATGCTTGTAATCCCACCACTTTGGGAACCAAGGTAGGAGGATTGCTTGAGCTCAAGAGTTCAAGACTAGCCTAGGCAACATAGCAAAAACCTGTTCTCTACAAAACAAAAAAAATTTTTTTTTTAGATTAGAGAAATATAGTTTATTCAAAAGTAAATTAGAGGCCGGGCACGGTGGCTCATGCCTATAATCCCAGCACTTTGGGAGGCTGAGGTGAGAGGATTGCCTGAGAGCCCACGGGCAACTTGGTGAGACCTCATCTCTACAATCAATCAATCAATAAAAATTAGCAGGGGTGGTGGCATGTGCCTGTAGTTCCAGCTATTTGGAAGGCTGAGGTGGAAGGATAGCTTGAGTTCAGCAGGTTGAAGCTATGGTGCCCAGGAGTGTGCCACTGCCCTCCAGCCCTGGCGACAGAGTGAGACTCCAAGTCAAAAAGAAAAGTAAATTGGAGAAAGAGAAGATTCACCTCCCAAGGTGGAGGAGGGGGCCCAAACCAGGAAGCATGGCAACAGCCATAGCTCAAAGAGCACATGGCCCCACCAGAGTCTAACAAGACAATGGCCTTTCTTTTTTTTGAGTTGGAGTCTCTGACATCAGGCTGGAGCGTAGTGGCACGCTCATGGCCACCACAGCCTGGACCTGCTGGGCTCAGGCCATCCTTCTGTCTTAACCTTCCAAGTAGCCAGAACTACAGGTGCACGCTAACACACCCGGCTAATTTTTTGATATATTGTAGAGATGAGGTCTCACCAAGTTGCCCAGGCTGATCTCAAACCCCCGGGCTCAGGCAGTCCACTTGCCTTGGCCTCCCAAAGTGCCGAGATTACAGGCTGAGCCATAGACCCCAGCTGACAATTGTTCTTAAAGAGTATTTGTTTATTTTCTATAATAACTATTGACTTAATTATAATAAAAAGCATGTTTGTGCTTTCACTTTCAGACTGTGGAATGTGAAGAAGGAAGTGAAGATGATGAATCCCTCCGAGAGATGGTGGAGCTGGCTGCACAGAGACTATATGAGGCCCTTACACCAGTTCATTGATAACCTTATGTCTGTATATGTTAACACTTTTTAAAAATACTTGACTCTACTTCTGTTACTGAAAATAAAATATGTTAGTTACTCTGGGGTAGCCTATTGACTTCTGATGTCAAGTGGCCATTATTCCAACAGCCTGAATACTGCTAAATTAACGACTAATTTGCTCATTATTCTAGAACTAACTACCAAATAAACCACCCATTACTTTAGAACTTATTGATTCTACTTCCAGGCATGTACCCAGTGCCCAATGAAACCTTTAAGATCTGCTCATAGCAACTGAATAGAATGTCTTACTGTACTTACTAAGGAAAGGAAATACATAGGGGTTTGTATTTCCATATCCATGTTGTGTCTTTGAATAATTAGAGATTATCACTTTATTTTTTTTTGAGCAGGAGTCTTACTCTGACACCTAGACTGGAGTGCAGTGGCATGCTCACAACCACCAGCCTTGACCTGCTGGGCTCAGGTGATCCTTCCGCCACAGCCTTCCAAGTAGCTGGAACCACAGGCATGCGCCACCATGCCCGACTAATGTTTTCATTCGTTGTGGAGACAAGGTCTTGCTAAGTTACCCAGGCTGGTCTTGAACCCCTGGTCTTAGGCAGTCCTCACCCCTGCCTCCCAAAGTGCTGGGATTACAGCACTGCACCTGGCAAGATTATCATTTTTAAAGCCCCTTTCTGTTTCTTCCCTTGAAACATTCTTGCCAAATTCCTTAACTAATTGTAAAATGCTGACTTTCAGGGCTCAGGGTTTTTTTGTATTTTATCTACACATTCAATTCATGTTCATAACATTTTTTTTTCTTTTTAAGGGGTGAAGTCTCGCCATATTTCTCAGGCTGGTCTCGAACCCCTGAGCTCAAGCAATTCTCTTGCCTCTGCCTCCCAAAGTGGTGGGTTTACAGGTGTGAGCCACCGCACCCGGCCATAGAACATAATTTTTATGACTCAACTGAAGCGCATTCAAGTGTCAGTTGTATTGTTCCATGTGTAAGTCAGTTCAATTTCCTAGAGAACATGTAATTCAGACTTGCAAGTAACTGGATACAGGAGTTGCTGCTGAGGGAGCAGCTCACTCTGCTAAGGACTTCCCTGGTGTCTACTTCAGCAAAAATGGCCTCTTGCTACTCTCAGCAGGAAGGGCCACAGTGAACTGCTAGCTCCTCCCTTCACAGCCACGCTTCAAAGTTGCCTATGCTCACTATGGATCTAAAATCATCAGTAGTCCAGTCACTAAATTCTACTGACATTGACCCTTCGGCCTCAGCCTTCCAAGTAGCCGGAACTACAGGTGCACACTACCATGCCCGGCTAATTTTTTAATTTACTATAGAGAGGAGGTCCTGCCAAGTTGCCCAGGCTGGTCTTGAACCTGTGGGCTCAGGCAATCCTCTCACCTCGGCCTCCCAAAGTGTTGGGATTATAGGCGTGAGCCACCGTGCCTGGCCCCTGAACCGGTTTCACACGGAGTGTGGGAGCGGCTTTGATGGCAGCGCCAAATCACTTTCCTTCAGGTTCCTTTCCCTCTGGGCAACTGCCAGGCGACGCCGGGCTCCCTCCCCCGCAGCAAACCGTGGACCCCGAAGGCGGGGTCGCCACCGCGCCCCGCCGCCTGCAGACTCGAGTGCAGGAGACCGAGCTTCTCGTAAACCTTGACTAAAATGAGGTCTCGAAGAGGCAAGTGCTAACCCACGGCTTTGGGTTTTTCCTGCTCCAGGAAACCCGGTGGCGCAGCCGGGTCACCGCATGCCGGAGCCCAATCGTGCAGGCGCCCCGCCCCCGGGCTC
>NW_007258251.1:310520-316437 GCF_000164805.1 Carlito syrichta
CCCAGCGCCGGTCGGCCCCGTCACGTCCTCGAACTCTTCCGCCCTCCAGGCGGGGTCGCCGCTGAGCCTGGCCTGGCTCTCCTCACCGTCCGCTGGCGTCGGCTCGGTCTCGAGGTCCCCAGGGCCTCCTTCCTGCGCCTCCGAAGGCGGCAGAGGCGGAGGCTTGTTGGTCAAGCCCGCGGCCTCCAGTAACGGCCCCAGAGGAACGGCGGGTCCTGGCCGCCTCGGCGCCCTCCGCCACGCCCTGGCGGTGAGACCCGCCTGGCGCTTGACACCTTCGGGGGTCGCGGTGCCTTGGACGGTGACGCTGCGGCGCTCGGGGTAGAACACGTGTTTGCATTCGTGCTTAGAAAGAACCGTGTCTCGCCGGGCGCGGTGGCTCACGCCTGTCACCCCAGCACTTTGAGAGGTGGAGGCGAGAGGGCTGCCCGAACCCAGGGATTCGAGACCAGCCCAGGCAACTTGGCGAGACCCCCGTCTCTCCAATAAATCAAAAAATTAGCCGGGTGTGGTGGCGCGCGCCTGTAGTTCCAGCTACGTGGAAGGCTGAGGCGGAAGGATCGCCGGGGCCCAGCGGGTCGAAGCTGCAGTGGCCGTAAGCGGGCCGTGCCACTGCACTCCAGCCTGGGCAACCCGGGTGAGACTCCGACTCGGAACAAAGGAGAAAGAACCGTGTCTCTCAGGAGAGAGGGGGACTGCCTGGCGAGGAGACTGCCTGGCCACGTCTCGCGGGGGCCAAAGCCGAACGCACGCAGTCCGAAGCGCTTTCCATTCTGCATCGTTTTCACAGGGAGTTTAGGGTAGCCTGGTACAAGTCGAGGTGCTTTGTTTTCGTCCTGGTGTCTTCCTTGGCGGTGACCGTTCTCTTTTTCCCAAAAACGTGGGGTCGGGGCTCCGGGCACGAACTGGCCTCCTTCGAGGAGTCGCCTGGTTCACTTCCCGCAGCTTTTGTTCGTACTGCCTGTTCCTGCGGAAGGTGCCTGGAACCGATTCACCTCTGCGCCTCTTCTGGGGGAACAGGTTGGCCAGTTAGAGTTGATCTTGAAAATAAAATACCTCTGAGAATAAAGGAGAGGCCGGGCCAGGCGGCTTATGCCTGTAATCCCCCCACTTTGGGAGCCCAGGCGTTAGAGGAGAGCCTGGGTAGCATAGCTAGACCTTGCTCCGCAAACATTTTAGCAGATTGGCTTGGCGTGGTGGCAGTCACCTGTATCTCCGCTACTTAGGGGGAAGCTGAGGTGGGAGGATCACCTGAGTCCAGGAGTTGGAGGCTGTGGTAGCGGTGATTGTGCCACTGCACTCCAGCCAGGGCGACAGAGTGAGTCTCCAACACACACACACACACACACACACACACACACCAAAAAAAGGAAAAAAAAGATAAGCGTTTTATCCAAGATCATTCCAGCTTCCATTAAGGAACAATTCTTTCAAGTATGTTCCTCACGGTGTGTGTGTGTGCACCTGTCTCTTCTAACATTCAGGCATGACTTTCTCAAGCAGTTTTTTGTGTATATGCCAATAATTGGTAATATTATTTTTAGGCATCTGGAGAGGTGAGGGCTTTCTAAATTCCATGGGAGTGTATATCAGAAGATGTTCACCCTGAGTTCTGTAATCAATAAAGCCGGGAATTTCCTTACTCTCTCAACCATGGAGAAGTATTATAGCATGGACTTTATTTCCTAACTGAACTACACACAGCTGATTTTTGTGTGTGTGTGTGTGTCAGGGTCTCACTGTCACCTATGGTGGAGTGCAGTGTGCAGCAGCTCTGTCCATGGTTCACTGTAGCCTTGACCTCCTAGGCTCAGGCAGTCCTGCTACTTCAGCCTGTGAGTATCTGGGACACAGGCATGCACCACCACATCCACTAATTTTTATCTCTTGAACATGTTTTTTTTTAAGTAACTTTGCTGCCAGGTGTAGCTACATGTAATCCCCAAAAGAGGCCGGGCTCCTGTGAACCCAGCATCAAGGCTGAGGCGGAAGGATCGCCCGAGCTCAGGAGCTGAGGCTGCAGAGAGACCCTAGCTCAAAAACAAAATCACCAACATGACCTTTGAGTGAATCAAGTGATGAAGGCCACGACAAAAGGGGAGCTGCTGGTTAAAAAACAAAAATGCCCTTAGTAGAATGTTCTGGTTATATTGATAAGTAGTAATGGACTTTTCTTCAGTTTTCTTTTCAGCAGGGTGGATGGGGAGCGTCACTGGCCGACAAGCTGGTCAGGTGAGAATGGTTTCTAGATTGATACTTGAGTACTTACTAATGGACGATGTCATTATCTCAGAAAAAGAGTGTTTTAAATACCAGAAAAATTTCTCCTTTGTTAATCTTCACTTACCTTTCCTGGGTATATATGGGAAGAGGAACAGAAAATTTAATCTTCATTCAGTCTGACAGACTAGGTATTATAGGGTTCATCTTTGAGGGCTGAGTGGACTCAGAGAAATAAGTAAATAGCCATGCCTGGTTGCTAGTCAGGGACAGAAAGATCTAGGCACCAGCCACCATGATTATAGAACTTGCCATTTTTGTTTGTTTTTTAATAATTTTTTGTATAGACAAGGCCTCACTGTGTTGCCCAAGCTGATCTCAAACTTCTGGACTCAAGCAATCCTCCTGCCTCAGCTTCCCAAAGTGCTGGAATTACAGGCGTGAGCTGCTGTACCTGACCAGAACTTGCAATTTTGCTGCTATACCACACTGTGGTAGGAAGCTGTTTTGCCTTTTGTTTTTTTGAGTCAGAGTCTCACCTTGTCACCCAGGCTGGAGCACAGTGGTACGCTCACGGCCACCACAGCCTCCACCTGCTGGGCTTAGGTGATCCTTCTGCCTCAGCCTTCCAAGAAGCTAGAACTACAGGTGTGCACCACCACGCCCAATTATTTTTTTGAATTATTGTAGAGATGAGGTTTCGCCAAGTTGCCCAGGCTGGATCTTTTGTTTTATAAGTGCTGTGGTGACCAAATCATTGGGTGGATGAGAGACAGACTATTTTGTCAAAATTCTAGAGCACTTCATTTTAAAGTACTGTGATTGGAGTCTTTAAGAGGACTGTGTGGCTTTTGTAATTTATTACAACATAAAAATACTCAGAATCTCACTTAGAAGTATAGTTGTATAGCCAGGCATGGTGATGCATGCCTGTAGTTCCAGCTACTTGGAAGGCTGAGGCAGAAGGATCACCTGAGCCCAGCAGGTTGAGGCTGTGGTGGCCATGAGCGTGCCACTGCACTCCAGCCTGGGCGACAGAGTAAGATTCCAGCTCAAAAAAAGAAAGAAGTAAGATTGTTATTGTTGTCTCCCTATTTATAAATGTTACCTGAAACCTGTCAGTGTGGTGTCATAACAATGTGTCCCCTCCTACTGCTTTCTCTGGAGTCCACTGCCTGGCATTGTCGCCTGCAGAGTTATTCATTAGTGCACTAGCTTCTCTGCTCAGTTGCTTAGATGCAGAAATCTGGACCACACACCAAAATGAATCACACCAACTTGCTAATCATAAGTTGAGCCCAATATGCATTTTATTTTAAGAGAACATCTTACTATTGACTTTAAATATCTACAGATATTTAAGAATATAAACCCATCTGTCCCTCCTACCATGGATTTTTCTGAAGTCAGTCTCAGATCATACCATTTTACCAAGTTTACTTTAAGAGAAAAAAGCCCCTCTCACATGACTGGTGTCATCTAAGGGGTTTTAAACATATTGCCTCATGTAATCCTGAACTGTGATTAGCCTCACTTTACATGTGAAGTGGTAACAGTGCCCAGGGCCACACCTAGTCAGTGGTGGAGCTGGCATGCAACCCAGGCAACCGGCTTAAGATCCAGGGTTGGTGTTTCCATTATACCATATAGTACTATGAATCGAACTAAGAAGGGGAAGAAAATGCCTGTTAATGAATTGGTTTAAATTGAAACACAACTGATGTATTTACTAAAATTATTGAATCAAAAGCAAAAATCTCAAAAACATTCTGTACACTTATCCCAAACTAAACCATGGTTACATTTGAGTTCCAGCCTATTAATGACTTTTTACCTAAGATACTTGCTCAGGTTAATATCTGTTGCATGCATGAAACCAGTCTACAGACTAAATCATAGCTCTTTCACATGCAATTATTTATAACTTTTTTCACTGAGGAATGTAAATTTACCTGTATCTTTGAACAGCTGAAGAAAGGTTAGCATGCTTCGGCTACAGTCTTGCTCTTATCAGTGAAACCTGGGGTGGGTCAGAATCTTGTGATGGGATTAGAAGCCCAGAGAGCGCTCTCACTAGAGGTTGGCTACCGGGACTATAAACACTTTCACCTATAATTCATCTTTAAAATTTTTTCATCTCAGAAAATGTGATGTTCTGAATCGTGGATTCTCAGGTTATAATACCAGATGGGCCAAAATTATCCTTCCAAGATTAATCAGGAAAGGAAACAGTTTGGACAGCCCAGTAGCAGTTACAATTTTCTTTGGGGCCAATGACAGTGCACTAAAAGGTAAAGGCATTTTTGTGTTTTTTTTCATTTTTAATCATTTTTATATTACAGCAAACTTACATTTATATACTTTTAAAAAACTGTTTACTTATCTCCTAGTGGATAAAGTTTTGCCAAACTTAGGAGTTTCCTGAATTTATTGATATGTATTTCTGGCTTTGACATCTGGTGAATTTTATTCCCAACTCGTTTTGTACACGCCTAGGTTGTTGGTGGACCTAAATGTGCAAACACTTTAATGTTTTTAGAGTCCCTTAGTGATTTGCTAAGTTTCTCGTGTTTTTCTCTTTAGTGCATGTATTTGGCAGCAGAGGGCTCAAGGCTGTCCACCTTGCAGTTTGCGTCACACTGTTGACAGAGGAGTATCTCAGGGCAGCAGCAATGCTGACCCAGGTTAGGCTTGAGTCTGGGCAATGGGGAACTTGCTGTGGAAAAGGAGCTGGTTGGTCCCTCCTTGTTGCTGAAGAATTACTGCTGACCAGAGTAGAACAGGCTGTGTAAAGGCCTTTGCTCTCTTCCCTTTCTCTTCTTGAAAGGAGAGCCCTCCACGGGAAGGAGAAAGACTGGCCTTTGCTTTGGGAAGTCGGGTATTCGTCTTCCAGAGACTTTTGTGCCCCCCTTGTGTCACAGAAGTGACATGGTGTGCTACCTATAGCCACACCATGGGGAACATCTCAAGTGAGGCCGGACATAAGAAAGAACACTGCCAACTGCACTTGAGAGGTTTTTGCTGCCTAGAGAAAGATTATTGGTTACAGGTATTAGTAGAGACCGTAAGCTATCTGGGGGGAAAAAAGTAAATCTTTACGTCTTGCTGTAAGAAAGAAAACGCCAAAAAATATAATTTTTTTTCAACAAGTGAATTTTATCAAATTTAGGATAAGTGAAAATATTTCCTGGCCAGGCACAGTGGCTCAAGCCTGTAATCCCAGCCCTTTGGGAGGCCAAGGCGAGAGAATTGCTTGAGCCCGGGGGTTTGAGATTAGCCTGAGCAACTTGGTGAGACCTCGTCTCTACGATATATCAAAAAAATTAGCCAGGTGTGGTAGCCCACACCTGTAGTTCCGGCTACTTGGAAGGCTGAGGCGGAAGGATTTCCGGAGCCCAGCAGGTTGATGCTGGGGTGGCTGTGAGCGTGCCACTGCACTCCAACCTGGGTGACAGAGTAAGACTCTCACTCAAAAGAAAAAAAAAACATTTCCTAAGCATAAAAGCAATGGAGGAACTTGCAAAAGAAAAACACATGTATGAAGTAAACTTAAAATAGCTTATAAAAAATAAAAAGAAGCCGGGCTCGGTGGCTCAGCCTGTAATCCCGCGCCTTTGGGAGGCTGAGGTGAGTGGATTGCCTGAGCCTGAGGGTTCGAGACCCGCCTGGGCAGCGAGACCTCATCTCTACAATAAAT
>NW_007258251.1:316457-326744 GCF_000164805.1 Carlito syrichta
CACTCCAGTCTGGGCGACAGAGTGAGACTCCAACTCAAAAAATAAAAAAATAAAAAAAAATAAAAATAAAAAAATAAAAAGAAAATGGCATGTTAAGGAAAATATTTGAAAACTCTGACAGGCAAAAAGGTTTAGTGTAAAAATCAGTAAGAAAAACACTAACTCCAACAGAGAATATGGGCAGAGGGCAGGAGCAGATGCTTCACAAAAGGGGGAATTTCACAGCCAGGACTTCTCTGAAAATGTGCGGAAACTTCAGTTATCAAAAAAATGCAAATTAAAACAATTTTTTTTTTTTGAGTCAGAGTCTCACTCTGTCGCCCAGGCTGGAGTGCAGTGGCACACTCATGACCACCACAGCCTCAACCTGCTGAGCTCAGGCCATCTTTCCGCCTCAGTCTTCCAAATAGCTGGAACTCCAGGCGCACACCACCATGCCCAGCTAATTTTTTTTATTTATTGTAGAGACTAGGTCTCGCCAAGTTGCCCAGGCTGGTCTCAAACTTATGCATTCAGGCAGTCCTCTTGCCTCTGCCTCCCCAAGTGCTGGGATTATAGGCATGAGCCACTGAGCCTGGTTTTAAATTTCATTTTTTGGTGACTATTTATGGACACAGAAATGCTTGTAATATGATGTTATATGGAAAAAGCAGAATATAGTCGTATCCTCTGTGCGAATGCTTTTTTTTTTTTTTGAGCGTATATATCTACAGTGGAAAAGACTGAAAAGAAGTACATTCAAATGCTCATGGTGGTTTTCTGGGTGGTAGGGTAATCTGACTTTATGTTGTACTGTTTACATGTAGTTTGCAAATGGTCTGCAGTGAACAGTAGTTACGGCTGACATGTGTTCACCGAGTGCTTGCTTTGGGGAAGACCCCCTGCTCTCAGGGCTTTACACACTTAGCTAGTCCAATTTTCACAACAACCCTATTAGTACTTTCATTTTACCAATGAGGAAACGGGTACAGAAAGGTTAAGTATTTAACCAGGACTACGTGACTAGTCAGTGACGAGGTCAGGATTAGAGCCTGGGCAGTCTCACTTCACAAATTCAACCTAATCGAGTTAATAATCTGGACACAAGAGGAGAAAAAATGACCTAACCAGAGCCTTTGAAGTCTTGTTTATGAAGAATTGTACATTTTAATTCTTTAAGACCAGGGGAAAACCTTATCTTTGTTTCCTTGGTGCTAAACAGTTTCCCAGTGACATCATGAGTCACAGGCATTTGCAAGTGTGCTCGTCTTACTTGTCACTCACCATAAACATGCATTTGGGCTGACTGTTCATGTTCTTCTTGGACAGACGAGAATCCCAAGCAGCACGTTCCTCTGGATGAGTATGTTGTGAATCTAAAGAGCATGGTGCGGTACCTGAAGTCTGTGGACATCCCCGAGACCCGAATCATTCTTATCACGCCACCCCCACTTTATGAAGCAGACTGGGAAAGGGAGTGCCTCATGCAAGGTGAGCACACCCAGCCTATCTCCTAAACCCTGGACTGAATGACCAGAGAAGAGCTGACAGAGCTGTGGTTTCTGCCTGTGGGCTGCGGATTCTTAGAGGGCCTGCATAGCTGTATGAGTCTGAAGTTGAAAGTACGGCTTCTGTTAGGTCCTACTGGAGAACTTTGATGTAGACCAGGGATTCTGGCTTTGGGGAAGTCAGGAGGGAACCACCGGCCTTGCGTTTACTGACCTTCGAGTAGCCAGACTTTAAGGTGCATGTGCAGTCCACTGAGAACCGCCAAGAAGCTGCGTGAGCTTCTTGGGACAGTCAGGTGAGCCGCAGTGCTGAGTGTGGTGCTGGGTCCGATGTGGCCATGACTTGTAAGGGGTGTTTTTCCTGATTTCACACCACTGGGAGGTGCATGCCGCCATTTGCTTCCCTGTATCTATCTGTAGGTGGCCAGGTGAGACAACCCTTTCTCCACCCTGCCTATATAAACTCTTCCCTTTTCTGCCTATTCTTTGGCATCTGGAGAAGAGGTGTGGTGGTAAAATCACTTCACTTTTCTTCTGTTTAAAGTCACTATTATCTAACTTGAGTTTAATAGTTCTCTCAGGTTGACATACACAGCTGTCCCTCAGTATGCTCAGGGGATTGGTTCCAGGGCCCAGGGATACCTAAATCCACTCATGCCCCAGTCCTGCAGTCAGCCCTGCAGAACCGAGAATACAAAGTGGGCACTCTGTAGATTCAGGTTTCACATCCCAAAAATGCTGTATGCTTGCCCAAGATCGCACAGCCAGTGTCCGTACAGGAGTGAAATCCAGGAAGTCTGACTTGAAATCCCAGATGCGTTCTGTTACTTGAGTATACCCTTCACGTGGGTTGTAGCGATGCCCATTCTCTATGGTGCGGAAGCAGCACATTATCAAGTCACAACCAGCATACATCAAAGGGTGCCACATTGGAGGCACAGAGAGGTAATCTTGGGGAGAAATCCTGGCCTGGAAGGTGCAGTGACAGTAAGCTCTGGGCATCACGTCAGGACAGAAGGGGACTGTTGCTGTGTATGAGATTCTGGAGTGACAAAAGGCCCAGCAAACAGGTCTAAAGCACTACCGGAAACAACTCAGCCTGCCCCCCCAACCCCTCGCCATACCCCTCTTCCTCAGCCCCTGCAGCCATACCTGTGATGGGGGGAGGGCAAGTGTCATTCATATGCGTAGTCCCCAGAGGTTGATTAGATTTTTTTGTTGTTTCCCAGGAAGAGAATGTATATGAAATTCTGACGTTTTTATTTCATTTCATCTTTTTTTTTTGAGTTGGAGTCTCACTCTGTCACCCAGGCTGGATTGCAGTGGCAGGCTCCCAGCCACCGCAGCCTCGACCTGCAGGGCTCCGGTGATCCTTCCGCCTCAGCCTTCCAAGTAGCCAGAACTACAGGTGCATGCTACTATGCTCAGCTAATTTTTTTTATTTATTGCAGAGACGAGGTCTCATCATGTTGCCCAGGCTGGTCTTGAACCCACGGGCTCAGGCAGTCCTCTCGCCTTGGCCTCCCAAAGTGCTGGGATTATAGGCTTGAACCACCGTGCCCAGCCTCTGTTTCTATCCTTGATGGTAGTACCATATGGATGTTTAAAAGGTCAGAGATGAGTAACAGCAGGTAGGGAAGGGGTTATATCCAAAACATTGGTCCCGTACAAGTTAAGCTGGTCATACAGTGAAATTTACATGCAAACAGAATTGATCCCACATATGAATCAAAACCAGCAGAGTTTCTTCTTTTGCTCTGACGTGTGCAGGCCTTCCCGTGTCCACATCCAGCTGCCTGTGTCTTTGTGCTTTGACACCCCGTTTGGCGCCCTTCCCTACCCTTCGTCACTCTCCTGCCTGCAGCTTCCTGAGCCCCAGCCCCACTGCCCAGCAGCCTGGCTACCCCCAACAGCACACACGACCTCCTGATGTAGCTCACCTGGTGAGGCAGTTGTGCCTATGCTAGACGCATTCACGTACAACGTAGCAGCGGCTTTGCTGGAGCTTAGTCTTTTAATCCTCTCAGTATTCCTGTGGCAGGTATTATCGTCATCGTATGGAAGAGGAAATCTTAACAGTTAAGCACGTTGTTTCTAGTCACAGCTATTTAGTGGCAGTTATAGGTATCCGGGCTTAGGTCTCTGTCCAAAGCCTACAAATGCTTTTTCCACTGAATTCCACTTCTCACTTTATGAAAGAACTCAGGGTCTCAACACAGCATTCAGTTTCCAGGGTCTGCCATTTCCCTCCAGCATGTCCCTTACTAGCCTCCACCCCAGCTCTCCTAGGCCTCTTCTGCCTGTGCCTTTGTTCACGGTGTCCTTTACAATGTTGTCCTCAGCTCCTCAGAAGGTTCCAATTACTACTAAAGGCTCCTCCTTCTTCCCACTGCACTTTGTCCTCTGCTGGGTAGAACAGCAATGTGAGTCACCTGTGAGGCCCGCCGTGTGTTCCCCAAAACCCATGGCTAGGCTTTAATGGAACTTTGAAACTGTCCAGGTCAGTAGAATTTGCACACTTCTAGGCTTATCACTGCCACCTGGCTTTCCTCTCTTCAGTAGGTTGCAAACTAAATCGCCTGAACTCGGTTGTTGGTGAATATGCCAATGCGTGTTTAAAAGTGGCTCAAGACTGTGGGACTGATGTACTTGACCTGTGGACCCTGATGCAGAAGGACAGCCAGGTATGGTGACTTGCTCAGTCCTCGGTGAGTGCAACCATATAGATAAACCAGGTGTGTGTGCAGCTTTCTCAAGGCTCTAAGGGTAAATCCTCTTGAGTTCAGGGGGTGGGAGATAGGACTCTTGTATCCCAGCCACTACTGTTTGGGACTGGATGGTTTAAGTTCTTTCCACCTAAAAACCTGCCTTTCAATTTAATATGTAGACTATGAGTCAGAAAGAGTATTGACAAACTGGGGCCCTGAGCTCTTTTAGTACCAGATTTTCATGTTCATTGATTACACTAATGGGCCATCCTTACCTATTATACTCTCTAACAGGGAAAATAAAATGGCTCTTTCAGGTGATAACCTAAGAACCACACATCATGAGACTTAAAGACCTAAAAAATGTCCCAACTCAGACACTGAATGGTGTGTGATTTTATGAAGCTCAGTTCTGTTACATGGATACATGTCATTGCAGCACTAGTAAGAACTCTATGTGTTCGAGCACCTGTATGAAGGGCACGGTGATGCTACGGTAGTCCCAGAGGACCCTGGTCAGATACCTGAAATGAAAGGGGCTGGTGGTCTTTATGTCACGGGACCACAACTGGGAGAATGGTACACACTGGCATATAGAAAAACCAGACACCTTCAACTGAGTTCTCTCTCCCTTTTAGGATTTCTCATCCTACTTATCAGATGGATTACATCTATCGCCAAAGGGAAATGAACTCCTGTTCTCACATCTCTGGCCTTTGATGGAGAAGAAGGTCTCTTCTCTGCCTTTGCTGCTTCCTTACTGGCGAGATGTAGCAGAGACAAAACCTGAATCAAGTCTGCTGGGAGATGGAGACCATTAGTTAATCACAAGAAACCCAAGACTGGCTGTTAATTTACAGAACTTGAAGTTGCCAATACACAGAATCCTGATCAAAGAATTTTTTTTTTTCTCAAGCTTAAACCTGGGCTCATGACCCTGGGTCAAAAACATCTGCCACCAATAGTAATAATAAAGGTATTCACATTTCTCAGGGAAGTTTTATACTTAGGTACATCATGTTTTGACATTAAATATTTATTGATTGATGTAGAAATCATCAGTGCCACAGCTATAAAATATACCCTGAGCAGTCTGTTATTCTTAGAAATGGCAAAAAAGGTAAAGACTATTTTTTTTAAAAAGTCACAATTTTATAAAAATGGCTTTGTTTCACTCATACATGCACCCACACACCCCACTCACCTTATATCAAATAGTGAAAGTGTAGCTAAAATACAAGAATATCATGACTAGTTAAAAGATAGCAAATACCATAAGGTACAAGTTCAAGTATTAGTGTAACAAGTAACTGCGTAACATCCAGAAGGAAAAAAAAGGCATGATTTGTCACAGGTTTGGTTAATTGCCCTCAACGTTTACAAGTTCTCTCTTAAAATGTATTGGCTGGTGAGCACATTTCAATTCTTGGAGGAGAAAGCTTTTAACTGTAATCTTATGGAAATCGGAATTGAGGCTAATGATTTTTATCCTTCACAGCGTAGATGCAGACCATCCAGAATCCTGAAGCACCAAAGCAAGAAGCAATTCAAATGTCCACTTGTGGGTTTCTGAAGTTAACCAGTTCCTGGAGGGACAGTCCCCAGCCCAGAGGGCAGGCAGCATTCCCTCTCCAGGCCAGCTCATCAGCCCTCAGCCTGTTCTTTTTCTAAGAGATAATTCACTCTCTTAACCTCTAGTGTTTGAAAACAGGGAACCATACTCTTTCTAATCACATTTTGAAGTAGTTTAGGTTTTGTGGGTAGTGAATTTTTTAAGAGCATGACAACAGTATTAGGGATCCGTGGAGACACTTACAAAACAAAAATGGCCCAGCAAATTGGGGCCCTAAACAGTTGGCAAAATTGTATAATTCACTATAAGCTAAATTGTTTTTCTAGAAAGTACTAGCCTTAGATACCTAGCCTTAGAATAATGAAAGGCAATATTAACCCAAATGATTTCTTAGTTTAGATGTCTAATACTCCCTACCGCTAAGAGCTCTGGGTAATAACTAGAAGTAGACCCACACGTGAGAAAGAATGTATAACCAGGTTTATCTCACTCCTTTGTCTCTACTTGAAGGCAAAAATAAATAAGTCTATTCTGTATTCCAGTTGTCCTCACAAATAACTGCTAGGTGCCTCATCATGTTCAGTGGAGCATTACAGTGTATAAAAAAGAAAATCTGAGGCAGGGCACAGTGGCTCACGCCTGTAATCTCAGCACTCTGGGAGCCCAGGAAGGAATGCTTGAGCCCGGGAGTTCAAGACCAGCCTAGGCACCACAGCAAGACTCATCTCTACAGAAAAATCCAATTCGCCGGGAATCCCAGCTGTTTGGAAGGCTAAGGCAGGAGGATTGTTCTGAGTCCAGGAGGCCCAGGCTGTGGTGAGTTGTGATCATGCCACTGAACTCCAGGCCTGGGTAACAGAGACTCTGACTCAAAAAAAGTTAGAAAAACTAGTCATCTCTCTAGCAGTGGTGTTGTCAATATAAAAGGCTAAATTTACAAAAATGTAAATATTCATAACCCAATCCAGCTGTATTTTTTGCTCTTGTACCACAGGTTGAAGGATATTTTAAAGTTCAAAAACACTAAAACCTGAACGCCTCAAAATAAGCTAGATTCGCCTGCCTTTTCAAAGGGAAAAGGGCCCACCCACACAAGTATTGTTTACATGCAGAAAGTCAAACACATTACCAGCATCTGTGAAGTCACTTCCTTCTCCCAGATCTTCACAAAATATATGCTGTGATTTTTAGGTCAAATCTATAAAAATATTCTGCATAGTAAGTCAAAAGAGCTTAGAATATGATCCCTAAACTAGCACTCTGTTTCTTTGCTGTCAACTCGATTCTGACGCTGCAGTTTAAAGGAAGCAGCCTTTTCACTTCTAGTAACCGGATGGTCCGTGAGATCCTCAAAGGACTTGGCGGCTGTGGTGCTATTTGGGAAGGGGTCCTTCTCAAAGCCGTCCTCGTCCATATGCGAGTCTGTGCTGGGGTCTTCCTGGATAGTGTCCATTCTCTGGTGGTCCAGCTTTGGAGCTGTAGGCACTAAAGGGATCACAGGGGCAGGCTGAAGGCGGCCTGGAGTCTGGGGTGCAGGGAATGGTTTGATGATGCGGACGGACGCTGAATCCATGCTGCTCAGCATTTCAACATTCTGGAAAGACGTGAGTTCAATGGGTGGGAGTAAAAGATGAGTCACAAGTCTGCCCGGCTCCAGCCTCACCCACCCAGCAGCCTTACTCTTGGCACTGTGAGTCCTCTTGGGAGAAAAGTGCTAGATGAGGCTCACTCGACCCAAGAAGTCAGTCAGTTCACAGTTTACTAGTGTCCTGAAAGTAACAGTTTACTAGTGTCCTGAAAACTGCCATTTGAGGACGCAAAAGAGAACTCAAAGCTGTCAAGTTAAGAGCCTAAGACAGAAAATGATCTCAAAATCTTCACAAAGTGCTAAACAACCAAATCACTCCTCATAGCTGTGGGAAGGGCAGGAAGTCTCCGACCACGCAACTAATCAAAATTTGTCATTGCTGTCGTCAGGAGAGTTCACACCCAACTAGACCCTTCCTGCTGCACAACTAGCTGAAGAAAGCTGAGCTACAAGGGCTGAGAGCTCTTGCTGGGGTGGCCAGCTGAAGGTCTTTGCTCAACAAGGTCTCAAAGTACAAGTGGAAATTATTTTTTCTCTCATATGGCATACTTACACTGGGGTGAAACAGAGAGAGAGATTCAAATTGCTTATCCAACTTCTTATCCTAGAAAGAAAAGCAAAAAAGAGAAAAGTCATTTTTTTGTTTTGTTTTAATTTTAAAGATGTGGCGTACAATTCAGGGTTAGGTATAAATGATCACTCTGCAGGTACCCCTTGCTGATGGGGTGTGCCCCCTCCTCCCCTGGCAGTTTCCCACTACTGCCAATCCCTTTCTTATACATTATGATAGCTGTTCAGGGTCCGCTTATCAGTGATAACATGCGGTACTCAGTTATTTGGTTCTGTGACAGATCACCCAGTATTTTTTTCTTTTTTTGGAGTCAGTCTCACTGTCGCCCAGGCTAGAATGCAGTGACATGCTCACAGCCACCCCAGTGTCAACCTGCTGGGCTCTGGCAATCCTTCTGCCTCAGCCTTCCAAGTAGCTGGAACTACAGGCGTGCACTACTATGCCCAGCTAATTTTTTTGATTTATTGTAGAGACAAGGTTTCGCCAGGTTGCCCAAGCTGGTCTCGAACCTGCGGGTTCAAGCAATCCACTCGCCAGCAGGTCGAGGCTGCAGTGGCATGAGCACGCCACTGTACTCCATCCAGCCTGGGCAACAGAGTGAGACTCCAACTCAAAAAAAAAAAGAAAGCTTAGTTAATGGTCTTTTAAAAGAATGATGCCTTTTGGTGATTTATTTTGGTAGATAATTTTCAGAAAATCCCTAGAAAATTATCTGCCAAAATAAATCACCAAAAGGCATCATTCTTTTAAAAGACCATTAACAGCTTTCTTTTTTTTTTTGAGTTGGAGTCTCACTCTGTTGCCCAGGCTGGATGGAGTACAGTGGCGTGCTCATGCCACTGCAGCCTCGACCTGCTGGGCTCAGGCTATCCTTCCACCTCAATCTTCCAAGTAGCTGGAACCACAGGCGTGTGCCACCACACCTGGCTAGTTTTTTGATTTATTGTAGAGATGAGGTCTTGCCAAGTTGCCCAGGCTGGTCTTGAATCCTCAGGCTCAGGCAGTCCTCTTGCCTGGTTAATTTTTTGATTTACTGTAGAGATGAGGTCTCGCCAAGTTGCCCAGGCTCATCTCAAACCCCTGGCTCAGGCAGTCCTCTTGCCTCTTCCTCCCAAAAGTGCTGGGATTGCAGGTGTAAGCCACCGTACCTGGCTTTTACTAAGCTTTCTATAAAATATGCTCTCCTAAGGATAACACCAAAAAATGTCATGAGAAACATCAGGCTTGAATTTACTAAGAACAAATTTTATCTTTCCCAAAGATTACAAGATTAGAGAGGCTCAAAATTTTAATAAAAATTAAAATTTTTATTTTAATTAAAATAAAATTTACTTAAAGATTGATGACTTACCACACAATGGACAAGAATGCTGAAAGGAATCCAAAATATCAAGGAGAAAACCAGGACGGACCCTACGATGTTGTCTGCTAAAAACTTCCCTGTGAACAATTCCAAGCAGTGAATATCTTGACCAAGTACTTTACAAATCTAAAATAAATGCTCTTTGAATATTATCACTGTGTTCAAAGGCCACAGAGTTGCTGGCTAGACACTACTACTGATACAGGACTAAAAAGCATGTCTATGCTGCCTATATTAGATCTAACCACCTCTCCAAACCAACAAGTGTTTTTAAGGAAAGAGCCCTGGTATACTTGTTGCTAAGAGATTCCAGAATATTCAAAAATGCTCCCTGAAGTGTCAAAATACTAATCACATTGAATGCTAGTACTAGTAACAACTGCTTAAGAAGACAAAGTTTTTGTTATCTGAATATTATTTTTGTGTTTTAAACTCTAAATTATGAACTCTTAAGGATATAATACATCCTTGCTTCTGCAAAATATGAGGCTTTTTTTCTTCTTTTTTTTATAGAGATGAGGTCTTGCTATGTTGTCTAGGCTGGTGTCAAACTCCTGGGCTCAAGCAATCTTCCTGCCTCGGCTTCCCAAAGTGCTGGGATTACTGGCGTGAGTCACTGAGCCTAGACAACCTTTTTTTTGAGTCAGAGTCTCACTCTGTTGCCCAGGCTGGAGTGTAGTGTTACACTCCCGGCCACTGCAGCCTCAACCGGCTGGGCTTAGGCAATCCTGCCTCAGCCTTCCAAGTAGCTGGAACCACAGGTACACGCCACCACACCTAGCTAATTTTTTGTTTTATTATAGAGACAAGGTCTTGCCAAGTTGCCTAGGCTGGTCTCGAAGCCCTGGGCTCAGGCAATCCTCTCACCTCTGCCTCCCAAAGTGTTGGGATTGTAGGCATGAGCCACTACACCCAGCTTAGAGAGCAACTTTTATTTTTTTATTTTTTTTGAGTTGGAGTCTCACTCTGTCGCCCAGACTGGAGTGCAGTGGCTGCT
>NW_007258251.1:326783-336690 GCF_000164805.1 Carlito syrichta
TCCACTCACCTCAGCCTCCTAAAGGCGCGGGATTACAGGCTGAGCCACCGAGCCCGGCAAGAGCAACTTTTAAATAAACAACTCTTATATCAAGCAGCATTCAGATTCATCGTTTATAGAACTGAACCATACTTATGCTATCACATGTACATTTTATAGTAAAGAAAGAAGCCAAGAAGTTGCCTAAGAATTTATTTCTCTCATTTGGAAAATTTATGCATTAAGCTACACAGGGACAAATCTATAATGAGTTCATTTTATCCTAGCCACCAAAGTTGTTTCCTCACAAAAACGATGGGTATTTCCATCTTTTGCACGATTAGAGGATTTCACTCTGAAACCACACTTTTCTAATGTCATTCCAGAAATCAGCTCTGTTCTAAGTAAACCATTTGGGGAAATCACTTACCAAAAGTATTGATGCTAAGCTGGTCAATGAAATCCCAAAATCGTTCAATTACATCCTGTACTTGTTTCTCACATTTACCCTGTGATGAAAAAACATACAGTATTATCCCTCAACACAATGCACTTAGAAGAGATGTGGCTTCATAAAAATAACTGACATGGAAAGCACTTCACTACAATCAAACATTTAGGTCCCATCTTTGACATAGGGCAGTAACTTCAGTATAATGAGTACCCAAGAAAGTAGAACATATTGTCACTGACACTTTCATAATTTCATTTTTACAATTGAATTTAGAATTACCAGGAGACCAACTCAAGAAAACCAGTTTGCCAAAGACGGGACATTCAGTAAGGAGCATACTGATCACACACACAGTGGACAGAAAAGAACACAACCAGATGCCCTGAGAAGCCTCCCTAAGCCTTGAAACGCTCTCCATTGCTTTACATGAGAAGAAGCATGCTTCTGTAGAGGACTGGAGAGTCACCTTGGGTAAGTTAGGCAGCCTTCCAGGTCTCTCCTATGCATTCAGCACTTGTTTCAAAATCACACCTTGAATAGTTTTGCAATCTTAGCCAATTCTGTAAGTCACCTAGAAACCAAGCACCGTTACCACAAAGCCCCCTCCCGTGGGGCCTTCCTAGTCTCTGGGATCAGTCTCCTGCTATGGAGAGCAGAAGTGCCAGAGACTTGAAAGCACTTAGCTTTCCTCCTCAGTCATACCCATGCATAATAACTAAAACACAAACAACGGGCTAGAAGGATTGTAGCCGCGTTTGTGTTGATTTCCTTCCATTTGCAAAATCAAGCACTTACAACGTAAAAATGTCCCATCTGGCTATTACAGAAAAAGCTGCACATGAATAAAAACTCACAGTCGTGTCACAAAATCCTACTGTACAGGGTTTTCCTTTCCTCAAAAATAAGTTCTTTTGTTCGGCATTGACGTAGGGCACACATCGGCCAGAAAGGTCCCTGCAGCACACCTTGCAGGAGTTGTCAGTTTCTGAAACAGAGAACATGCATCGACAGCTGGAACCTTCGCAGACCTGGCTCTCCTCCCTCCTCTTCTTTCCTCCCTGGCCAAGACCCCAAAGAGGCAAGAAATCACACATATTGAAATAATAGCTCACACTATCTGTAGTCACCACAGTGAGTGGTTTCTGAACTCACACTCCCTCAGTTACAGAGCCACAAGGTTAGAAAACCTTACAGAGAAAAGTGTATAGATTAAAAGCCTTTCTTCAAAGTCACATTATTCTACTTCAAGCCCTTCGTAATGCTCTTCTAAATGTTTCCCTCTGTCCCAACATCCTTGTCACGCTGCCGCTTTCAAAATCGTTGGCTTCTCAGGCTGGAATGCACCCTGTAGGGCCGACACTGGCTCCTCCAGGGCCACAGCAGCTGTGACAGAACTGTCTGCCTGCAGGTGTGGAGCTGGGTGATCCCAGGGCATGAGGATGAGCCTAAGCTCTACCACTTGTCCACCAAGACCAGCTCTGACAGTTCAGGGGGTAAAGTAAACCAGCTGGGCATCCATGAGCCATGCGGGCACAAAGAATGCCAGAAACACCAGAAAACTACGCTGCCAGTGTAACTCAGAGAACTGTCTGTGACCTGGGGGAAAGTGCATGTTTGCACTTAGGAGAAGAAAGAAAACTAGAACAAGCAAAACCAAAACCTTTCCATCACTCACTAATTTATCAGATATTCCTTGAGCACGCTTGTCCTTCCAGGACACCCTAAGTCTCTTGCCACTACAGGTTATCTATTGGGCAACTATTATGTGTTGCCTTCTTTATTTACATGCTATTCTACCTGTAAGAGCCTCTTACTTCATTGTGTATGGTGAGCTCCCATCCCAATGAGTTTTACTGGGTTCTGTGTTTATTTTGAAAGTCACAGACCCCTCTCATCATATGTTCCATGGCTGAAGTGGGGAGAGAAGCTCAGAGTGCAGCCAGCCCCTGACCAGTCCACGAAGCCCTCCTCAGACCCAGAGATACCAAAACTAATGTGGAAACCTAAGGTCAACCAGAAGGTCAACATGGGAGAGGTTCCTGGCCCAGGCTGCTCTGGCAGAGATCAGAAAGGAGCAGACCCCGCCTTATGGACATGGCAAAAATCCTGATCTAACGGGCAAAGATCCTAGGATCAGGCATTTCTGGTTGAGTTCCTGAAGGAGGAGCCTTGGTCAATACCAGCAGGAAGTAGCCAGCTCCCGCTGCTTTCAGGGCTTGCATGATAGGGAGACAGGAAGGAGCAGACAACCTCCACCCCCACTCAGCCACAACAAAATCCCCTCCTACACCTACACCCTCCTGACGTTGTTTTCCTCATAATTTGGGCTTGACCCAAAGGTTTTCTCTTCGGAAACATCCCTGAGGACTCTAAAGGGGCGTGGACTCCCACTTCCATTATGCACCATCGCTTATATGTTCTCTCTGTCATTGAGTAAGTTCCCGCCACATCGCCTGAAAACGTAGTAAGAAGAAAGGCTGCCGGCCGTGGTGGATCAAGCCTGTAATCCCAGCACTTGGAGAGGCAGAGGCAAGAGAATTGCCTGAGTCCAGGAGTTCAAGACCAGCTTGGGCAACTTGGTGAGACCTCATCTCTACAATAAATCAAAAAATTAGCCGGGTGTGGTGGCGTGTGCCTGTAGCTCCAGCTATTTGGAATGCTAAGGCGTACGGATTGCCTGAGCCCAGCAAGTTGAGGCCGCAGTGGCCATGAGCATGCCACTGCACCCTGGGCAACAGAGACAGAATCTTACTTTAAAAAAAAAAAAAGAGAAAGACCAACAGGACAGTTTCACAGCTATGATGGAAGAGCCAGAATCTGAATGCAGAGATGTCTGAATGCTACTGACTTCCCCACATCCCCTTGCCCCTTGTGTGGTTCTCACCACTGCCTGACCAGCAGTGAGCAGCTGATCCACCTCCAAATGGAGGGACAGAGACTGGCAGACAAAGCCCATGAGTTCTTTTTTTCAAATTTTTGAGTCAGAGTCTCACTCTGTCACCCAGGCTGCCACCACAGCCTTGACCTGCTGGGCTCTGGTGATCCTTCTGCCTCAGCCTTCCAAGTAGCTGGAACCACAGGTGTGTGCCACCATGCCCGGCTAATTTTTTGCTTTATTGTAGAGGCGAGGTCTCATCAAACTGCCCAGGCTAGTCTCAAACCCCTGGCCTCTGGCAATCCTCTCGCCTCCACCTCCCAAAGTGCTGGGATGATAGGCATGAGCCACCACGCCCAGCTGGCCATGAGTTCTTCTGCGGCAGGACTGAGCATGAAACTGCACTCACTGTCACAAGCACAGGACTCCAGCTGCTGCTCCCTCTCGCAGAAGGGGATGCACTTCCCATCCTTACACTTGCCGAGATCCAAGCAAACCGTGTCATCTTCAGCATTTCCCGGAGGGGGGCACTCACTGCTGTTACCTGGAAGCAAACACCAGTCAGCACACAGAGACACCGGTTCACCAGACCTGCATGACGCACGGCTTCTCACAAAAGAAGTAAGCACCTTGTCACAGCAAGAAGTGACCCACAGAGCAAGGACAGCAGCCTGCCTCTCACCAGCAAAAAGCATTCAGGGAGTGCCTGTGTGCCAAACTATACTGGAGGCCCGATCCTCTGAAGGCCCCGACTGTGTGCATGCACGCTCTCCCCCATCGCTCCTCACAGCCACTGCTTCAAATGTTCCTGAATTGTCTTAAACATGTTTATTGGGAAACATAAGACACACAAAAATACATAATGTATTTTGTACACACACACACACACACACACACAGGCAGGCAATGTGTACAGCACTATTATCACTAATGAAACTCGTGCCATGACGCAGACTAGAATGCAAACCCCCAGGAAGGCCGAAAAGAGTGCCTGACGGCCTGCCTGCCGTCATGGCACACAACCCCCGGCTCAGCCTCAGCCTGGCCCCTCCCACACTCCCAGGTCTTCCTCGCCTATTCCTTTCACCTGCAATGCTCATGTTTCCACTCGTCTGGGGGGACCAGCTGGCTTTGCTCGTAATCCGAGTTTTGCTTCAAAGGTTTCCTCTTCTGGGACATCCTTGCGAATGCTGTCTCACTGGGTGTGGCCCCTGTTTTCGTGACCCACTGTCACGTATGCTCTGTCTCTCCCTCACTACACATGTCCTGTAGCTCATCTCCGGCTGTTTTCTGTTTCCCGTCCACTAGACTGGAAAGCTCCAGAACAGCAAAGATCAAATCTGTTAAAGAATCAACTTATGTCCAATCCCTATGATTTTGTAGGTATACTACAAATATTTCTTGAGTAAATCAATGATTTTTAAAGCCAAAGAAAAGCTACCAAAGAATATCGAACTGGGAAAAGACAGGATGAAATGAGGGACTCATGCTTCAAAATGAACAGCACAAACAGTCAAAAGTCAACACAAGAAGAAGAAAACAAAAATTTAAAAAACTATATGAAAGCAATGGACTATATCCAGAGCTCTGAACTGGCTTTTCAGCTGAAAACTGGAGCCAATCAAAATAATTCTGACTTGAGCTCTGGAGCAATGAAGCAGAACTTAAAGAAATCTAGCCTGTTTCACACAAAAGCAGTGGTTTACTATTTAGTGCCTATCAGACACTCAGCACTTTGCCTCTGATTTCATAAGACCCTTCATGGGCGCTAGGTATTCACACTTTCAACAGACAGGCATTTAACAAACTAACTACTACTGAAAGCAAGCTATGTAACACATCCAGTGAGCTTAAGGAAAGTTTATACTGTGGATCATAATTGTATTTTTCTTGTATGATACTGCCCTGATACATCAAAAAATGCTCAATAAATATTTGTTGGATATCTGTTTTTTTTTTAAGTTGGAGTCTCACACTATCCTCTAGGCTGGAGTGCAGCGGCACACTCACAGCCACCCCAGCATCGACCTGCTGGGCTCAGGCGATCCTTCCGCCTCAGACTTCCAAGTTGCCAGAACTATAGGCGCGCGTTACCACGTCCAGCTAATTTTTAAAAAATATTTATTGTATAGATGAGGTCTTGCCAAGTTGCCTGGGCTGGTCTCAAACCTGCAGGCTCAGGCAATCCACTCGCCTCGGCCTCCCAAAGTGCTGGGATTACAAGCTGAACCACCGAGCCTGGCTGAACATCTATTCTTAAAAGACCAAAATCAGAGTATCAGACATATAGGAAAATAATTTTTAAAACAGTATCATCTAGCCTGGTGCGGTGGCTCAGACCTGTAATCCCAGCATTTCAGAGGATGAGACAGGAGGGTCATTTGAGCGTAGGTGTTAAGAGACAAGCCTGGGCAACATAGTGAGACCATATCTCTACAAAAAATAGCCAGGCATGGTGGTATGTGCCTGTAGTCCTGGGTACACAGGAGACTGAGGTGGGAGGATCGCTTAGACCAGGAGGTCGAGGCTACAGTGAGCTGGGATCATGCCACTGCACTCCAGCCCAGGCAAAAAAGGGAGACCCTGTCTCAAAATAATAAAGTGTTGCCTATTTCAGGGGTTCCCAACACCTGAGCCACAGACCAGTACCAGTCTGTGGCCTGTTAGGAACCAAGTCACACAGCAGGAAGTGAGCAGAGCAAGTCACACAGCAGGAAGTGAGCAGAGCTCTGCCTCCTGTCAGTGGCATGAGATTCTCACAGGAGCGTGAACCCTATTGTGAACTGCGCATGTGTGGGATCTAGGTTGTCACTCCTTATGAGTTTGCCTGCTCATTCCCCCCACCCCCGTCCACAAAAAAGCTGTCTTCCACGAAACTGGTCCCTGATGTCAAAAAGGTAGTGCCTGGTCTATTTAACATGGTCCTCAAAGTTTAGCATGCATCAAAATCACCTGACAGGATGTTATATAACAGATTGTTGGGCTCCATCCCCAGTTTTTGGTGCAGTCACTCCAAGAGGGGACTGAGAACTTCCATTTCTAACCAGTTCCCAGGTGATGCTGCTGCTGGCTGTGAAATGTTGGTTTCCTCATTATGAGATTACTCTCTGCTAGTTGCTACTTTGTATAAAACATCAAGGGAACAAAAGGCTTTTTGACAAGAACAAATACATTTTTTCAAATTCTTTTGCTTATGCTTATTTAAAAGAAAACATCTTTCTAAATCTGTATTATTATTATTATTATTAAGACTGAGCACAGCTAGAAAATGCCTTTTTTTTTTTGAGAGTTGGAGTCTCACTCGGTCATCCGGGCTGAAGTGCAGTGGAACAATCATGGCCAACGCAGCCTCGACCTGCTAGGCTCAGGCGATCCTTCTGCCTCAGCCTTCCAAAGCAGCTGGAACCACAGGCATTCACCACCATGCCTGGCTAATTTTTTTTTTTTTAATTTATTATAGAGACGAGGCCTTGCCAAGTTGCCCAGGCTGGTCTAAAACCCCTGAGCTCAGGCAATCCTCTCACCTCCCAAAGTGCTGGGATTACAAGCATGAGACAATGTTCCTGGCCAGACCACTGAGCAACATGGCGAGACCTCGTCTCTACAATAAATCAAAAATTAGCCAGGTGTGGTGGCAGGTGCCTGTAATTCCAGCTACTTGAAAGGTTGAGGCAGGACTGCTTGAGCACAGCAAGTCTAGGCTGCGGTGGCCATGAACAGCATGCCATTATACTCCAGCCTGGGTGACAGAGTGAGACTCAACACAAGCAAATAAATAAATAAATAAAGCAAGCTTGACTGAGATATTCAAGCTCCAAACATTTGGTAAAATAATGTGATACTGGCTGGGCTCAGTGGCTCAGCCTATAATCCCGTGCTTTGGGAGGCCGAGGTGAGTGAATTGCCTTGAGTCCGTGAGTTCGAGACCCGCCTGGGCAACTTGGCGAGACCTCATCTCTACAACAAATCAAAAATAATAATAATAATGTGATACTGACAGATCCCAGAAAATAAACATCATGAGCAAAATATTACAAAATGCACATTTAAGAAGCAAAGGAAAAACCAAAATAAGACAACTTCACATTCACAGACACTTCCAACTTTCTGTTTGCATCCTGATCATAAAACCAAGGAAGGTTACAATAAAAAACATAGATAATAACGGGTTTTGGCGAGAATGAGGAGAAACCGGAACTCCCACACATGGCTAAGGCCACTTTAGAAAACAACCCGGCGGTTCCTCAAAAGGTGAAGGATACAGTTATCATGTGACCCAGCAATTCTACCCCTGAGGGTAGACCCAAGGGAACTGTCCACACAAAAACCTGCACTCAAATGTTTACAACAGCATTTTTCTTAATAGCCCAAAAGTGGAAACAACCCAAATGTCTATCAACTAATGAATGAATAAACAAAAATGTGGTGTAGCCAATGCAACTGAATATTACTCAGCAGTAAAAATAAATGAAATACATACATGCTACAACACAGATGACCCTTGAAAATGTTATGCTTGCTGAAAGAAGCCAGGCAAAAAAAGATCACATATTGTATGATTCCACTGATATGAAATGCTCAGAAAAGACAGAGCCATAGCTACAGAAAGTAGGTTAGTGGCTACTTTGAGTTGTGGGAAATGGGAGGATTAGAGGCTCACAACTAAAAGATACAAGGTGGCCAGCAAGGTGGCTCATGCCAATAATATCAGCACGTTGGGAAGTCGAGGTGAGAGGACTGCCTGAGCCTATGGGTTTGAAACCAGCCTGGGCAACTTGGTGAGACCTCATCTCTACAGTAAATAAAAAAATCAGCCAGGCGTGGTGGCATACAACTGTAGTCTCAGCTACTTGGAAGGCTGAGGTGGAAGGATCACCTGAGCTCAGCAGGTTGAGACTACGGTGGCCATGAGCATGCCGCTGTACTCCAGCCTGCAATACAGAGTGAGACTCTGACTCAAAAATAAAATAAACAAACAAACAAACAAACAAATAAATAAAAGACACAAGGATTCTTTCTGGAACGATGTAAATGTTCTAAAGGTGATTATAGTGATTGGTATACAACTCTGGATATACTAAAAATTATTTAATTGTACTCTTTAAATAGGTGAATTGCATGGTATGTCAATTATGTATCAATAAAAGTATTAGAAAACCAAACCAACCAACTGAGAGAGACAGAAATTTAGAAAAATATAAGAATAGTACACCTGGCACAGTGGCTCAAGCTTGTAATCCTTGCACTTTGGGAGGAGGCAGCGAGAGGATTGCCTGAGCTCAGGGATTCAAGACCAGGCTGAGCAACATGGCGAGACCTCTCTCTCTATAATAAATCAAAAATTAACTGGGGGCGATAGCACATGCCTGTGATTCCAGCTACTTGGAAGCCTGAGGTGGAAGGATCGCCTGGCCCAGCAGGTCGAGCATGCGGTGGCCGTGAGCGTGCTACTACACTCCAGCCTGGGTGACAGAGTGAGACTCCAACTCAAAAAAAAAAGCCACACACGCACAAAATAACACTACATTATCTTTCAAGGATAAATACATATCCAGGCAAATACCATCCCCCAGTAGAAAAGATGTCTATGAAGGGAAAGAGAGTGATAGGAATGAAAGAGAAATTTTTAAAAAATGGGTTGTAGCCTGGGCCATACAGCGAGACCGCCTCTCTACAAAAAATCAAAACATTAGCTGGGTGTAGTGGCGCATGCCTGAATGCCAGAAACTCAACTCTGCAAGTGAGGCTAAAAACACGGCTGCTTTCACCTGAACAATACATGATCTTGCTTTTCAAACACACACATAGCCACTTGAGCCACAGCATTCCCAGAGAAGCAACAAGAGCATGTTACCTGTGCAGTAAGATACGCCTTTGCAAGTAGCATTAATAGCCTCCTGGCACTTCTTCTGGGCAGTCTCAAACTGACAGTTTTTACAGCATGGACTGTTCCTATCACTGAAGAAGAAGAGTAGACAGGGACAGTTCAATTCAAATGGCAGTCCTGTATCAAACACTACGATAATGTACAATGACTTCAAAATCATAGACGACCTCCTGGCCCTGTCCCCTACTCCTGCATAATCAGACTTCCCTGGTGCTGGGGCCACTTGCACACACTCTGTCCCTTCCTAACGAGGATACGGCATCATCAATACCACATTTCAGTGAAAAAGAATAACACAGAGTGGTCATCTTTTTTTTTTGGAGTTGGAGTCTCACTCTGTCGCCCAGACTGGAGTGCAGTGGCCGCTCCCGGCCACTGCAGCCTCGACCTGCTGGGCTCCGGCGATCCTTCCGCCTCAGCCTTCCAAGTAGCCGGAATTATAGGCGCGCTACCACGCCCGGCTAATTTTTTGATGTATTGTAGAGATGAGGTCTCGCCTGCACAAGCGGGTCTCGAACCCGCAGGCTCAGGCAATCCACTCACCTCAGCCTCCCAAAGCGCGGGATTACAGGCTGAGCCACCGAGCCTGGCTCAGAGTGGTCATCTTTAAAACATCTCGGTGTGCTTGGTTTTCATAACTTAGTGCATTAATTTAAAAAATATTAGCCGGGCTCAGTGGCTCAGCCTGTAATCCCGTGCCTTTGGGAGGCTG
>NW_007258251.1:336710-346323 GCF_000164805.1 Carlito syrichta
AAGGATCGCCGGAGTCCAGCAGGTCGAGGCTGCGGTGGCAGGGAGCGGCCACTGCACTCCAGTCTGGGCAATAGAGTGAGACTCCAACTCAAAAATATAAATATATATATATATATTTATCCCAGTTGGGCATGGTAGCAGCACTTTGGAAGGCAGAGAGGCAAGAGGATTGCCTGAGCTTATGAGTTCGAGACCAACTTGGGCAACTTGGTGAGACCTTGTCTCTACAATAAATCAAAAAACTAACCGGGTGTGGTGGCACACGCCTGTTGTTCCAACTACTTGGAAAGTTGAGGCGGAAGAAATGCCTAAGCCCATCGGGTTGAGGTTTCAGTGGCCATGAGTGTGCCACTGCACTCCAGCCTGGGCGAGAGTGAGACTCTGGCTCAAAAAGTAAAAAAAAAAAAAAATTATTCCTAAGACCCTCTGAAGAAAAGCAAAATGGGGTCCCAAGGTAGCCAATGGCTAAGAAGTAGGCAGGCAGCACCTGCTCCCATCAGCATTTACAGTGCTCACATGCTTGTGTTAACTCTTAAATTAAGTTACCTCTCAATTATTCACCACAAAGTAAGGTTTCCTCCTTTTACTCATAAGCGAAGCACCTGTCTAGCTGTGGACATAAAAACGTGAACACAGGTTCCCTCTAACTCGTAATCTGCTTCCTCCACAATCCTATTCTATTGCATAGATACATAACAACTCACACCCAAGGACTGCCATTTTGATTATTTCTAATATGTTGCTATTATAAAAGGATGTAGCCATGAACATCCATGTTAAACATCTTACACATCTGTTTCTTTAAAAAAGATCCTTTCAACTGTGGAATTGCTAAAGCAGACAGCACACAAGGTCAAGGATTTTGTTAGATAATGTCACAGTGCTTTTCAGACAGCACTTCCTTGCTGTGAAGGACAAAAGAGGTAAGTGGTACCACACACCCCTTCGCTGATTTTAAACCCCTTGTGTGTCCACTCTTCTGTTCCTTGGACACCTGTCATCCCAGCTCCCTAAAGTGGCACCTCACCTGCACTGGACACCTTGCTTCAATGTGCAGTCGCTGTTGCAGCAGGTGTCGTTGTTCAGGTACATGATGCCAGGATCACACTCTTCTCCTTCGTCTACCCTGGAGTTCCCACACACTTTGTTGCTGCGTTCTTGAAAACACTCCTGGGCCTTACTTTCAATGGTCTTATAGATTGACTGTTTACTGCAGTTTGAAAACATCTTAAGAGAAAAAGGGCCACAAGGACCCAAGATAACGTCATAAAATTTCATTCCCATGTCATGTTTGTGCTTTTTCTCTACAAACTCATAATGTAAAAGCCACCAACAGAGACACCCTGGAGTGGTATCAAGGCCATCACAGTCCCCTCCAAAAGCCATGGATATGGGACTGAATATCTCCCTCTGTAGGATGCTCAGTGGCTGGTGTAGACATGATCAAGCATTTAAAATGCTTCACAAGAAGGTTGGCAAGCTATGCAAACACTGAGGCCAGACATCCCAGCCAGTGACCTCGAGAGACAGCCAATTCACCACAGCAGAGAACTCATGACTCCATAAGTTTTCTCCCTCAGGCAGGCCACTGGTGCAGTGAGTGGGCAGTTCATTGTCTCTCCAGACAAAAAGACTCAGGAATATAGAGGGGGTGTCTCTGGTTAACCCTTTCTCTTTCCCTGACTATTTATACAGGTGATCTGGGCTCCCAGTTTTTAAATATCCGATTTTAGTAAGAGGCATATTACATATTATCTATTGAAAAAATTAAATTCCAAATTACTACCTACATGTTTTCACAGGTCAGCAAGAATGTAAGTTTCTGTGAGTTTTTCTATAGTTGACCAGTGCTCAAAGGAAGCCCCTAGCTTCCCATTAGGAAGCAGAAACACTGAAGTGCCTCCCTTTTAAGTTTGGGAATTTTACCAGAACCTCTAAACTAAGCCTATTTTGCAGACACCTGAAATTATCAGAAAGAGGAAAAGAGGCTTGGGGAAAACTGAGTGTGGTCATTTCTTAGGGCAAGGTCTCTGCAGTTGCTAAAATGGTCTCACTTTCACCCCAGACAACAATCGAGAAGCCCCTAAGACAGGGAAGGAGAGAGAGAGGTGCAGGGAGGGAGGGAGGAAGGAAAGAAAGGAGAGAGGGAGGAAAAAGAAAAACAAAAGAAGACAACGAGATCAGGATGCAGAAATGTGAGAAAGCAAGGTGTCAGGGCCAGGGAGATTCAGAAGTCCTCCTTTCCTCTAGATCCTGGGCAGGCTTTCACCATCTGATGGCCTGGTTCAAAACACGAGTCAGGACAACGCTTCTCCCTCTCTCCTGGTCAGATTCAGACTCCCTCGGCCCTCCCCACCAGCCCTCTTTAACTCAGCAGCACAACTGTTTTCCACACAATGCCTTATGCTGTTTAACTTCAAATGACATGAACAAACCAGACATTTATTAACACTTTTGCCTTTTAGTTCAGGCTCTAGGAATTAGTCACAGCCACCCTTAAAGTCTCTGAAATTGTTTACAAGATCCCAAATCATCTAGTATAGTTTCCTAGAAACCCTCAATAGTAAATGGTTCAATTAACTATTCAAAGATGATTTATTATATGCCAGGTATGCTGACTACGCACTGGAGAGAGAGCTTTGAACAAGACAAAGGGCTTTCCCACAAGGCTTATAGTCTGGCAAACTATGTGTTTTATTGCAAAAGTGAATAAAAACATGTAAAGTGTGAAGTATTGTAGAGTTAAAATAAATGACAACTTGTAAACGAAATGACAGAAAATTTTTAACATAAAACCTGAGCCTGCCAGATCCTGAAATCTAGAACTCCAACAAAAGTCTCTACTATTAGTAATTTTTCTTAGAGTCCAAATTCTATACATGGTCAAACTCGATAACAAATAGGCCAAATGATAGTTTTAGATCCAAAACACATCTCAAGTTTCAGGGTACTTTGTGACTCACAGATACATTCCTAGGGAGACACCAGGAATGGACACTTTTCTGAGCTTACTGTGATCATCACACACAACTGCCTTCTCTCCTAACCACATAGGAACTCTCTCACACACGTACCTTATTGTTCTCGTGATCGCCACTCACAGCTATGGGATACATGACATATTTTCCTCCTTGGTCCTCATTCGGGGCACATTCTGCCAGCCCATCTGGATCATGTTCTGCTCCAAAATTGTGTCCCAATTCATGAGTTGTAACTAAGTCAGCTTCCTGAAGGATCACACAAAGCAAACATCATTTCCCAACACCCAACCTTCAGCTCCTTTTGCCAATTGGGCTTCTGTTGTAAATGGAGCCCTTTAATCATATCAACAAAACAATAAAAAATGGACTGTGGTTTCTTCTAGCAATTAGAAATCAAACAGAATAAGGTCGAGGTTGGGTGGCCGTGAGTGTGACACTGCCCTCCAGCCTGGGCGATGGAGTGAGACTCCAACTCAAAAAAAAAAAAAAGTGTTCTAAGAACCATCAGCATCAGTGTACCAGCTAGTGTTGTTATGAGAGGCTGTATTCACCTTTAGCGAATTTTTTTTTTTTTTTTGAGAGTCTTGCCCATTTCATGATGGGTGATTTAGAAGCACACCTGCCCACACCACATTGAGTGTTCAGGCAGTTTTTGACCAAAAATGCATGACTCTCAAGCCCCACCATCCCAATTCACTCCATCTCACCCTGGGCAACTTTTTGTTTCCCCAGATGAAAAAAGTTCACAAAGGAAACTTTTTGTGGAAGGGGTGAAACAAAAAACAGCAGAAGCACTAAAAGGCATCAAAATTGATAAGTTTAAAAACTGTTGTGAGCAGTGGAAAAAGCATCTCAATAGATATATTGCATCAAAGAGAGGGTACTTTGAAGGTGACTGACGTTTAAACATGTAAGAATAAATACACAATCTTTTAAAAATCAATTTTGGTGTTTTTTTCTTTTTTTGGTCTCCCCTAGTATAATCTACATTCCTACCAGCAATGAATGAGAATTTTTCTTGCTCTACAACCTTGTGTTATCAGTATTTTGGATTTTAGCCATCCTAATAGACTAGTAATATATCTCATCGTTGTTGGTTAAAAAAAATTAGAGACGGGATCTCACTCATGTTGTCCAGGCTGGTCTCAAACTCCTGGGCTCAAGGGATCCTCCTAAATAGTTGGGACGACAGGTATGCACCACTGTGCCCACGCTTCATTGTTTTAATTTGCAATTTCCTAAGAACATGATGTCAGTCTCTTTCCATATGCTTGTTGCTATCTTTGTAGGTATATGTTCTGATGTTTTGTCAATTTTAAAATTGGGTTGTTCATTTTCTTTTTTTTTTTTTTTTTTTGAGTCAGAGTCTCACTCTGTCGTCCAGCTTGGAGTGCAGTAGCTCAGGCGATCCTTCCACCTCAGCCTTCCAAGTAGCTGAACTACCTTGGTTGTTCATTTTCTTGGTGTTGAGTTTTAAGAGTTCTTTGTATATTTTTGGGCCAGGTGTGGTGGCTCACCCCTGTAATCCCAGCACAAGGTGGGAGACTCATTTGAATGCAGGAATTTGACACCAGCCTGGGCATCACAAGGAGATCTCATCTCTAAAAAATTTTTAAAATTAGCTGGGTGTGGTGGTACTCATCTACAGTCCCAGCCACTCGGAGGCTGAGGCTGAAGGACTGTCCAAGCCCAGAACAAGCCCGAGCCCAGGTCAAGGATTTGGTGAACCAAGATTGTGCCACTGTACTCTAGCCTGGGTGACAGAATAAGATTTTGACTCAAATAAATAAATAAGTTTTTTTTAATCAGATGTGTCTTTTGCAAATATTTCGCACAGCTATGGCCTGGCCCACTTTTTTTTGTAGTACAGGAAATGACAAAATTCTTTGCTTTTCTCCTATTCTTTCTACAAGGTCATAACATTTCACCTTTTTTTTTTTTTGGAGTTGGAGTCTCACTCTGTCGCCCAGACTGGAGTGCAGTGGCCGCTCCCGGCCACCGCAGCCTCAACCTGCTGGGCTCTGGCGATCCTTCCGCCTCAGCCTTCCGAGTAGCCGGAATTACAGACATGCGCTACCACACCCGGCTGATTTTTTGATTTATTGTAGAGATGAGGTCTCGCTGCCCAGGCGGGTCTCGAACCCGTGGGCTCAGGCAATCCACTCACCTCAGCCTCCCAAAGGCGCGGGATTACAGGCTGAGCCACCGAGCCCGGCTTTTTTTTTTTTTTTTGAGTGGGAGTCTCACTCTGTCGCCCAGGCTGGAGTGCAGTGGCACGCTCACGGCCACGGCAGCCTCGACCTGCTGGGCTCAGGTGATCTTTCTGCCTCAGCTTTCCAAGTAGCTGGAACCACAGGCGCACATCACCATACCCAGCTAATTTTTTGATTTATTGCAGAGACATGGTCTCACCAAGTTGCCCAGGACGATCTCAACTCCATGGGCTCATGCAATCCTCTCACCTCCGCCTCCCAAAGTGCTGGAATTACAAGTGTGAGCCACCACACCCAGCTTTAACATTTCACCTTAACTGTTCTTTAGTCTTCAAACTCTAAAACTTTCTAATATGATTCAGTTTTCTTTTTATTGGGGAGAAGAAAGGTTGCTTGTTACGTGACCAACTCCTCAGAAGGTGTGGGAAGATGGAGAGATTTGTATTACAGCAACACAAAAAAAATTTTTTAAATTACAACCAGTGAGGTGGCTTATACTTGGAATCCCAGCACTTTGAGAGGCCCTGGTGGGAGGACCACTTGAGCCCAGGAGTTTAAGACCAGCCTAGGCAACATAGCAAGACTCTGTGCCTACAAAAAATAAAAAAATTAGCTGGGCATGATGACTTGTGCCTATAGTCCCTACTGAGGAGGCTGAGGAAGAGGCTCACTTGATCCCAGGGGTTCAAGGTTACAGTGAGTTATGATTGTGTTACTGTACTCCAGCCTGGGCAACAAAAGGAGATTCTGTCTTTAAAAACAAACAGCAACAAAAACAACTTTTAAAACTAGGCACTTCTATAATGAGCATTCCAGCCTCCCACATGATTTATTTTGTCTATCACTCACCAATATTGCTACTTTCTCTCAAAAAACTTAATTTGTCAGTTGTTTAATTTTTTCATTTTTGAGAGTTACAATCAACAATGGGAAGCTACCAGTAAAAATGCATACACTGCAGTTATCTCTCCTCGTTCATGAAATCCCACAAAAACAAAGGAAAGGGAAAAAAAAGACATAGCCCAAGGAGACAACAGCAGACAAAAGACATCAACACAATTTTGAAAGGTGGGGGGAAAGTACATGAGAACATAAAATATGCAACCATGAAAGAAGAAGAACCTATAAAAAAGGAATGGTGCAAAAGAGCTACTGAGAACAAAAAAATGCTAGCAGGAAGAAAACATTCCAAAGGATGGCTAAAGACAAAGTTGAGGACATCATCTAGAAAGAAAAGAAAACAAAACAAATGGAAAACAAGAGAAAAATTAAGAAAAATCAGACTATCATTGTAGATTACATATCGGTTTAATAGAATCCTACGTAAAACAGAAAAGAGGCCAACAATTATCAAAGAAATAATACAAGCAAAATTTGCACCATTTAAATTAGCATACATCTCCAGATTGAAGGGCCCACATGCCCAGCACAGCAGAAAAAGAAAAAGTACACCAAGTATGATATCACAGTCAAAATACCAGTGTACCTGAAATCAGTATTTCCCACCAATGTCTATCTATACCTCCCCTTTTTCCTTACCTAAAGAGCTCTATTTCTGCTCAGGACAGTAATATATTGAGCTGTAACAGCCAACCCTTTCCATATTCCCTTGAGGCTAAGGGCAGACATGTGACCCAATTCTGTCCAGTGAGATATAAACAGAAGCCAGGATGGGGCTTCCAGAGAAGCATTTGATAAGGGATAATAGGTTAGCCAAGGTCTCTTTCTCCTTCCTTCAAATCAGAAGGGAACCATCTTCTGACCATGAGGTGATAAGCATGAGGACAAAGGCCTCCTGCTTAGAATGGCTGAGTAAAAGACAGGAAGACCCTAAGAGCACCTCTGAGCTGCTGCATCACCCAAAGAATGCTACTTCTGAACATCCTGCTGATTTAGACAAATAAACCTTTTATTTAAGCCACTGTTTATTGGACTTTCTGTTACTTGTAGTCAAACACATTTTTAACAGACATTCATTTGGGCAAAAACAAGATGCTAAAAGTCTTCCAGAAAACAAAAATGCAGGTGATATACAAAAGATAAGGATTCAGAATGGCTATAGATTCTTTTTTTTTTTTTTGATTGGAGTCTCACTCTGTTGCTCGGGCTGGCAACACAGTGTGGCACACTCATGGCCGCCCCAGCATTGACCTACTGGGCTCCAGCGATTCCTCCACCTCAGTCTTCCAAGTAGCCAGAACTACAAGGGCACACTACTGTACCCAGCTAACTTTTGATTTATTGTAGAGATGAGATCTCGCTAAGTTGCCCGGGATGGTCTCAAACCCGCGGGCTCAGGCAATTTACTTGCCTCGGCCTCCCAAAGTGTTGGGATTACAGGCTGAGCCACCGAGCCTGGCCAGTTGTACTCTTTAAGACCAAAATGCACACTAGAAGACAATGGAGAAATGAGAACTGAGGATACACCCATTCAAATTATCAATGAAGTTTAAAAGTGGAGTAAAGACATTTTTCGATATGCAAAATCCCAAGAATACGGATTCATGGACCTTTTTTTAAGGAAATTTCTGAAGGATATACTACACAAAAAGATGGTATAAATCAAGAAAGAGAAAGACTTTGGGGTCCTGTTTGAGAGTGTGGGATACCGCAGAATGACAGCTGTGCTGCAAGACTGAAAGCCCAGGAGTCCTGAGAGGAGCAGCAGGTCAGAGGGCTCAGGAGTGAGAGTCCAGGAAAAGCAACGGCTTTGACATGTTTCAAAAGAAGGTTGGCAGGCATTTTTATTTTCTTTTTTAACCTTTAATTTTCATATTTCCCACAAAGAAACATGTATTTTATTTAGGCAGAAATACAAAACAGTATGTATTAACAATATCGTGGAATAACAGACACTAGAGACTCCGGAAGGTCAAAGGGGTCAAGAGAGTAAGGAATGAAATACTACCTATTGGGCATGATGCACACTATTCAGATAATAGGTACATTAAAAGCCCAGGTATCACCATCACACAACATATCTATAACACAAATGCGCCTGTACCCCCTAAATCTATTTTAAAAAAATTTTAACCTACATAAATATATAACTGAGGTTCTACTACAATACACTCTAAAGCAATTCTTGTAAAAATAAATAAATAAATAACAACAACATACCTTTGTAAGGATGGTTTTACCATAATTCTTTGTGCTGGTTAAACCACTATTCAAATAGATGTTTTTCTTCCCAACTGGACTATAATAAGCTAAAGGCAAAAGAACAGAGACAAGTTTGCTCATTAAATACAGAATCACACTACAATCCAATCAGCTTAAGATTCCAGCTTCATATTTGCACGACAAAAGGAAAAACTTACCCTTTGGACAAACACCTCCATGACTGTTTGCTCTGGGAGAACCAACATAAGCTAATCCAAGAGTTCCCATATCAAAATCTTGATATGTGAAAAGATGTGCCAGGCAGACTTTAGATGCTTCCTCAGCTATATCAAAGCTAAATTGCTTTAAAAAAGAAAAAAAAAAAAGCACAGATTCATAACTAGATTAGTAATGACACCAGACTAAAAGATGCTTCAACATTTCAAAACAGGACGATGACTGAGCACAGCTCTGCACCAGTAACCACAATCCTGTACAGTGCATTGCTCTTTTGCTGGGATTGTCACCCACCTGCACAGTGAGCAGCAGACAAGGGGGCACAAAAGGGAAGAGCTCAGGAGCTTGTTATAGCTGTTGAGAACTCACTCCTGCTCCTCCAAGGGCCGCTCAGAAAACGGACAGCCCAGCACAGAGACACTCCCACTCGGCAAAGGGCGGCAGCGCCCCACACAAGGCAGATCTCGCTCAAGCATTTCAAGGATCCTATGGGCTTTGCAGGAATTTTCATTTTAAAAACTTTTGTTTCAGCCGGGCACAATGGCTCAAGCCTATAAACCCAGTACTTTGGGAGGCCAAGGCGAGAGGACTGCCTGAGCCCAGGGGTTTGAGACCGGCCTGGACAACTCGGTGAGACCTTGTCTCCACAATATATCAAAAAATTAGCCAGGCATGGTAGCACACACCTGTAGTTTCAGCTACTTGGAAGGTTGAGGCGGAAGGATCGCCAGAGCCCAACAGGTCGCCAGAGCCCAACTGGGGTGGCCGTGAGCTGCATTCCAACCCTGGGCGACAGATTAAGACTCCAACTCAAAACAAACAAACAAAAAAAAAACCTTTTGTTTCATAATATATAGGAGTTATAAATATAAACTTTGTCAGAAAGCATATACACCCTGTTTTGTTTTTGAGTTGGAGTCTCACTCTGTTGCTCAGGCTGGAGTGCAGTGGCACACTCACGGCTTCCACAGCCTTGACCTGCTGGGCTCAGGCGATCCTTCTACCTCAGCCTTCCAAGTAGCTGGAACCATAGGCACGTGCCACTCCTAGCTTTTTTTTTTTTTTTAATTCATTTTTTAA
>NW_007258251.1:346479-349764 GCF_000164805.1 Carlito syrichta
CCAGCACTTTGGGAGGCCAAGGCAAGTGGATTACCTGAGCCTGCAGGTTCAAGACCAGCCTGGGCAACTTGGCAAGACCTCATCTCTACAATAAATAAATTTTTAAAAATTAGCCAGGTAGCACGAGGCGGGAAGATCGCCGAAGCCCAGCAGGCTGACGCTGGGGCGGCCGTGAGTGAGTCACTGCACTCCAGCCTAGGCGAAAGAGTGAGACTCCAACTCAAAAAAAAGAAAAAGAAAAAGAAATGAAATAAAATAAAATAAAATACTGTAAATGACAGGTCAGGTGGCCCTGTATGGGGAATGAAAATATGGCTATACCAGGAGTTTGACTGTTCTGTGGTAACAGGGCATAGCTTCTGGGAATACTCTAGGAGCCTTAGAAAAGAGAACTGGAGAGGAACATCTGTAAAACACAAGTCGTTCTTCTCTTTGGTTTCTCCTCTGATATGGGCTGTCTAAAAGCCCAGAGAAAAGTATGGCAATGCAATGGTTCAGCTGTTCTAGAAGTAAGGAGATTTGGCTGCTCAATTCTACCTCTTCCATTACCAGTTGTATGACTAACCATGGGTAAGACACTTTAACTTTTCGGTTACTAACTGAACCGTGCTACCCCAAAATTTATATGTTGAAGTCCCAACCCCCAACAGTACCTCAGAATAACTGTATTTAGAAATAAGGCCCTTAAAGAGATCATTAAGGTAAAATGAGGTCATATGGGTGGGCCCTAATCCAATATTCCTGTTTTCCTTATAAGGAGGGGATCAGGACACAGACACACACTAAAGAAAGGACCATGTGAACACACAGGAAAGACAGCATCTTCTGTCAAGGAGAGAGGCCTCAGAAGAAACCAACCCTGCCAGCACCTTGATCTTGGACTTACAGACTCCAGAACTATAAAAAATTAACTTCTGTTGCTTAAGCCCCAACTGTGGTACTTTGTTATGGCACCTCAAGCTGATTCCCAGACTTGCTACCTAACTCATTACACCTCTGAGGTTGTTAGCAAGAGTATTATACACATACTGCACATTACAGTTCTCAATATAAAGAGTTAAAAATATCTTTTAATTCCATATAAGTGTTGAAAACTTGATTTTGACCTCATGAGACTCTGAACACAGAACCCAGATGAGGCAAACTATGCCTGAACTAACCCATGGAAACTATTGAGATAAATAAAAGTGTTGTTCTAAGCTGCTAGATTTGTGGTAAGCTGTTAGAGCAACCATAAAAATTAACACCTCACAGAAGGTCATTTTACAACAAAGCAATAGTACACACAAACTCAAGACACTGGAATCATCTGGGAGTATCCTGCTATATGGCAAGAATCCATACCACATAAAAAGATTACGTTAACTATCTTTAGAGTCATTAACAAAATAAGAACACAAAAAACAAAAATTCCTGTAGAGAACTTCCAGATATATTTCTGAAACTATAAAGATTTTAAATCCATTTAGCAGCTGGGCACAATGGCTCATGCCTGTAATCCCAGCACTTTGGGAGGCCAAGGCGAGAGGATTGTCTGAGCCCAGGGGTTTAAGACCAGCCTGGGAAACTTGGTGAGACCTCATCTCTACAATAAATCAAAAAGTTAGTCGAGCATGGTGGCATCTGCCTGTAGTTACAGCTGCATGGAATGCTGAGGCAGAAGGATCGCCTGAGCCCAGCAAGTTGAGACCAGAGTGGCCTTTGAGTGTGCCACTGCACTCCAGCCTGGACAACAGAGTGAGACTCCAACTCAAAAAAAAAATCCATTTAGCTATATGTCTACTGTCCAAATACATGTTCATAGCCTGTCTGATAATTACTGTCCTAAGAAATAAAGTGATGGCTAGGCGCAGTGGCTCGAGCCTATAATCTCAGCACTTTGGGAGGCTGAGGCGAGAGGATTGCCTGAGCTCAGGGGTTTGAGACCAGTCTTAATATCTTTGAGAATCTAATAAGACAGTCAGTGCATCTTCTCTAGAAAGTAACATGGATATACTCAGTATATAAATTGTTGGCACACTGTTTAGTTCATTTTGCATACAGTTCAGGTCTCTCTGAAGCTTACTGCTTTTTTTTTCTCTCTCTCAAAGATATTAAGGTTAAGAAGCACTGCTTTACAGCACTTTCCTTTTTATTTTTTTGAGTTGGAGTGTCTCTTCCAAGTAGCTGGAACTACAGACGCATGACACCATGCCCAGTTAATTTCTTGATTTATTGTAGAGATGAAGTCTTGCCAAGCCAAGTTGCCCAGGCTGGTATGGAACCCCAGGGTTCAGAAAATCCTCATGCCTCTGCCTCTCAAATTGCTGGGATTACAGGTGGGAGCCACCAAGCCCGGCTCATTTTCCTATTTCACTGTGTTTTTGCTACTTGTTGTGTGCTCTGCTACAGAGAAAGCAGTTACTGTGGGAAAAGCTGGAGTGGACTGCTCCTAGTTTTCCATAATCTTTTCTAATATACTCCTTCATTAATGCAGATACAGCTCATGTATTACAAGTCACAAAGTGGTGTTAACATCATCACATTCAAGAATCCATAACCTACCTCTAGCAACATCTTCACATCCCAAGCATCCTTTTCTTCATTTGGGTAACTTTTTGCCATATTATAGTGCCTTTCACCAGGTTTTACCTCTTGTGGAGACTTGAGAATGCGAATCTATACTTAAAGAGAGAATAAACTTAGAACACTTCCAAAAAAAAGTCAACAGACTCTAAATACAACATTATCCTATCTCTTCAAAAAAAGACTATCATTCTAGAAAAAAATATTTTAAACCAAAATTCATAAATTCTTCAGCTCTAATATTCAATGTTCAAAACAAACTAAGAAGCATATGGTATGAAAAACATATAGGTTAATGAATTACTTATAAAGTTGTAAATGTACTTCTAAATTTTATATTGTCAATATTTATTTAGAAAGAATAAAAACTTGGGTTTCATAAGCCTAAAATATTTATTATAATTATAATCACTAATTTGGGAAAAATAATAAGATACATATCACTGTGTACAACACTAATAAAGAGTAAAAAGAATAGGGGGCTTCTCCATTCACGTGTATTTCAGATCAATTCATATTAAACCACTAAGAAAAAAAAGGGAACAAGCCAGGCTCGGTGGCTCAGCCTGTAATCCCGTGCCTTTGGGAGGCTGAGGTGAGAGGATTGCCTGAGCCCACGGGTTCGAGACCTGCCTGGGCAGCGAGACCTCATCTCTACAATAAATCAAAAAATCAGCTGGGCGTGGTAGCGCATGCCTGTAATTCTGGCTACTGGGAAGG
>NW_007258251.1:349802-424351 GCF_000164805.1 Carlito syrichta
AAAAAAAAAAAAAAAAAAAAAAAAAGGGAACAAAGGCTTCTAACTAGTGAGTTAGGGCTAAAGGAGGAAGCCTTGCTAAACTCAGCAGTTTCTGGATATCTACTTCCCTACACCCTGCAGGAAGGGTCCATTCTGGTCTCCTCTTCCACCGAGTGGTAAGCTTACTAGGGCAGACTCTACAGTTTTGGTGGTGCGTGGTCAGTCTGGGATGAACTACTGGAAGACCACCATGATTGTACCTCCAAACCACATCCTCCAATCCATCTTTTATCAGATGTTAAAAAAGCTGACTTTCTATCTCCTATATTCCTCTTAAGTTCTTCAACTGGTTCCAAGTTCCTAAAGCAAAAAGGATCTTTATTTATAGGTCCTCTAAAACTTGAATGTGACACAGCTCTATTTTAAAACAAATAAGGTAGGTTTATATGTATCAATATGAAATCATCTCTAACATATAGTGAAATGTAAAAGCAAGGTGAAAAAGAGCACAGCAGAACACCACTAGGTCAAATACAGACAGGTACATACATATACTGTACATGCATACAACACACAACATGTCTGGAAAAGATACACATGAAACTAGTGACATGAGCATCTTTGGGGAAAAGAACTGGTTTGACAATAAACAGAGGTTATAGAAACTTACTTTTCACTGGTTTTTGTACCATGTGAATATATTATCTATTTAAATAATAACTTAGGTGCAAACCAGTAAAAGACAATGAAAAGGGAAAAAGAATTCTCTCAGTTTTAAATATTATCAAAATTTAACATTTACAAGCATAGTAACAGGATTTCAAAAGTTTTTTAAAAACCCTCTAAAGTCTGTACTATAGAACATATATATGGGGGGACCCCCCCCAAAAATGAGAATTATCTTTTCGAGGACAAATAGGCTTCTCCCACTAGGTAAGTATTCTAGGAAACCACTGGCAACAGCTAGCATTATTGTGAGGCTGCATTTGGCCACAGTAAATTTTTTTTGGAGATTTTTTTCAACACATTTGCCCATTTCATGATGGGTGATTTACAATGGCACCTGCCCACACAGCACTGAGTGTTCAACAGTTTTTGACCAAAACCAGCATGACCCCTGTACCCCCCATCTTCCTACTCACTGGATCTTGCCCTAGGCAATTTTTTGTTTCCCTGGATGAAAAAAGTCCTCAAAGGGAAACGTTTTGCCAAAATGGAAGCGGTAATTAAAAAAAAAAAAAAAACCAGAAGCACCAAAGGCATCAAAAGCAACAAGTTCAAAAAGTGTTTTGAGCAGTGGAAAAAGCGCCTTCTTTGAAGGGGAATGAAGTCTAAACATGTAAGAATAACTATCAATTTTTCATAAATAAATCCCTTTTTTGGGGGGGTTCCCCTCATATAATATGTTCATACAAAGAGTCTAGAAAAAAGAAATAATTCATATAATTTACATATCAAAATGTTTCTCTGTCCATAGTAATACTCAATGTCAGAACGGTCTCTTTAATTAGTCTTGACAATTTGAAAAAACTTTTACTATGAGAAATAATCAAGAGGACATTAATGTATCATTGTTGAACCTATTCTATTAACTGATTACAAGGAATCAGAGGCTATTTGAGAGGAAAGACCTAATAGTTCTGTGTATATAAATACCTTGCAAAAGCACACAGTATTTTTTTTTTTGAGTTGGAGTCTCACTCTGTCACCTAGACTGGAGTGCAGTGGCACGCTCCCGGCCACTGCAACCTTGACCTGCTGGGCTCTGGCAATCCTTCCGCCTCAGCCTTCCAAGTAGCTGAAACTACAGGCATGCGCTACCACGCCCAGCTAATTTTTGATTTATTGTAGAGACAGGGTCTCACCAAGCTGCCTGGGCAGGTCTCAAACCTGCAGTCAGGCAATCCACTCGCCTTGACCTCCCAAAGTGCTGGGATTACAGGCTGAGCCACTGAGTCTGGCAGTACACAGTATTTTTGAGTAAATTTTCTGACTAAGAATTCAACAATATGTGTTAGGAGTCTAACTAAGGCCTTAAGAGAGAGTACAGCAGTATAAAAGGGCTTTCTGCCTAAAATGAACCTAAGAATAGAAAATGTCATAATCTAGAATTCATTAACATCAAAACGACGTACAATTTATCAGAAGAAAAATCACCAGCATTTGAGAATATTTATGATTAATGTTAAAGACAAATTTTGGGGTTCTGAATACAAATGACAACTATGTACATCACATAATTTCACTAAGTAATATAAGCCATATCTATTGATAAATACCTGTTCTATCTGTATTCCATAGCCTTTAAAACCTGCATTGTCCCATGAAGTGTTCCGATAGATGTCATCAACTCTGTCAATTAATTCTATCTGGGTGTATTAAAATACAAAAAAAGACATTATAATGTAGCTCTTCACCACTTTTTGCAATGTAATACAAAATCTACAAGAAACAAAATTCAGTTTAGAAAAAAATGCCATTACAAAAGTTTCTACTATTACAAAACTAGCATTACAATGTTACTCTTTATCATTGATACCTCTTAAAGTATTCCTGGCTCCTAGCCCCAGACTTAAAGGGCTGTTACCAGAATAAAATGATGGTACACTTTACCCCAAATTTCAGGTAATCAACTGCACAAAGAAACAAAATAACAAGTAAATGGTTTCTTAAAACTGTTATTCTAGTCAACTATAAAAAAATGAAATTTACAAGTCAATCAATTTACTTGAAATATAGTTGACCCTTGAAAAATACAGATTTGAACTGCTCAGGTCCACTTATATACAGATTTACTTGCATCTCTGCTACCCCTGAGACAGCAAGACCAACCTCTCCTCTTCCTCCTCCTCCTCAGTCTACTCAACGTGAAGATTACAAGGATATAGGCCTTTATGATGATCCACTTCTACCTAATAAATAGCAAATATATTTTCTTTTCCTTATGGTTTTATTAAAACATTTTCTTTCCTCTAGCTTACTTTATTGTAAGAATATTGTATATATACAAAGAACATACAAAATATGTGTTAATCAACTATGTTATCGGTAAGGTTTCTGGTCAACAATAGACTATTAGTAGTTCAGTTTTCGGGGAATCAAGACTTGTAAGTGAATTTTCGACTGCAGTGAGGAAGTGTCAGGGCCCCTAACCCTCACTATGTTCATGGGTCAACTGTATTCCCTTCTAAGGAGTAGTTCATCTTTACTCTATCTCTTGGCAAGTACCTCAAATGTCTTTCCCAGAAACAGGTAAGGGGCATAACTGCTAATCCTGTTCCCTCAGCCACACCCACAAAGTTCAGCTCTGAGGAATGGGTAAAAAGAGGGTCAGAAGAAATCAGGTTCAATTCAGCAATGCTCTCTCTGTTCTCTGATCTGGAAAGGCTGAGGAAGTAGGGACAGTATAATCACCAAGGATGATTACGTAGGAAAGAACAAAACGCTAATTATCTCTTTTCCTCAAAGAGAACAGTTTATTACCCCAAAACTGGGTAGTTGAAGTTTGTTCCAACAACTGTGAAACAAGTTATAGATCTAAGCAACTACTTTGTGCTAATATAAATAACTGTAAAACAGCACAATTTCTAAGACCAGACCTTTCATTATATTCATATCCATAGTGAACAAAGTAAAATAGAAGAGCCCCTTAATACAAAACCTAGATTAAGAGACAAGCTTTTTCAAGACTCTTGTACTTAGGAATAAGAATCACAGTGACTTCCTATCCTCATAATAAATTCACTTGGCATGGAAGGGAAGGGAGAGAAGGCGAGGGAGGGTATGAATAAAACGGAGAGAATGGGGAAAGCAAGGCAAAGAGAAAGACGTCTTTCTGCACCAGCTCTCGGTTCATGAACAGCTTCATTCTTTAGTCCCTCAATAACATTTTTGGTCAGAGCCAAGTTATCATGACAAATGAGGTCATACTAGCAAAAAAGGTCAATGAAAAATAATTCTCCTAACTTTAAAAATTATAGTTAATGTTTAAAAATCCAGTGTTAGCCAGGCGTGGTGGCTCAAGCCTATAATCCCAGCACTTTGGGAGGCAGAGGTGAGAGGACTGCCTGAGCCTACAGGTTCAAGACCAGCCTGGACAACTTGGCGAGACCTCGTCTCTACAATAAATCAAAAGGTAGCTGGGCATGACGGTACGCATCTGTAGTTCCAGTTAATTGAAAGGCTGAGGAGGAAGGATCACCTGAGCCCAGCAGGTCAAAGCTGCAGTGGCCGTGAGCGTGCCACTGCACTTCATCCTGGGTGACACAGTGAGACTCCAAATTAAAAAAAAAAAAAAAATCCAGCCGGGCTCGGTGGCTCAGCCTGTAATCCCGCGCCTTGGGAGACTGAGGTGAGTAACTGCCTGAGACCACAGGTTCGAGACCTGCCTGGGCAACTTGGCAAGACCTCATCTCTACAATAAATCAAAAAATTAGCCGGACGTGTAGCGCATGCTTGTAATTCCAGCTACTTGGAAGGCTGAGGCGGAAGGATCGCCGGAGCCCAGCAGGTCGAGGCTGCGGTGGCCGGGAGCGGCCGCTGCACTCCAGTCTGGGTGACAGAGTGAGACATCAACTCAAAAAAAAAAAAAAATCCAGTGTTAACATTTCTCAAATCTTTCCTTCATATCCCTTCCATAGAGTTAGTTATGACCATGAAATCCCACCAATATCATGCAGTTAAAGTGCAATGTTAGCTCTTTAGCACAACATGCACAGAAGTGACCCTCCTCTCTGAAATATATATACATAAGCAAAAAAATAAAAATAAAAATACACACGAGTTCATACAAATACATGTTTTTTTTTACTTTGGAGCATACATCCACATATGTGACAGCACAAGTTCACTGCCATTATAGCAGTGGTGTTTTTCAAAGCCCACTTGTATAAAGAAAGAACTTTGGGCGGGGGTAGAGTCCAGGAGGTCTGAGAGGGTTCAGTGCTTCTTTGTCTGCAGTCCCCCTTCTCTCCTACTCCCTCCCCTCACCCTCCATCTCAATAAAATGGTTTAGCCCCCAAAAATAAAAATAGGGGAGGGAAGGTGGGATTGGCAATTGAGGGAAACTGCTAGGGGAGGAGGGGCATACCTCATCAACAAAGGTACCTACATAGTCAATGTTTGTATACCTAACCCTGAACTATACCCCACATCTTTATAATAAAAAAAAAAGAAAAAGAAAGAAAAAAGAAAAAGAACTACTTTATGGCCTCTCGCCAAACATAACCTGCATGAAAATTCTAATGTGCAGAAAATATTCATTCAAAGGTAAGATGGATTTTTACCAATTTGAAGCTATAATTTCCACACTGTAATATATACACCTCAGAGAACAACCCTCAAATTATTTTAGGGAAATAACAGAGTATCTAAATAGATCTGGTTTCATTAAGTTTCAGATTATCACAGCCTCTCTTAAATGGAATTGATTACCCAACCACATGAATTGTTTTTGTCCAACTGCTTGATGCAGTATCAAATACTTACTAAATAATTTGTAGTTGTACTCTCTTCCCCTCTTCCCATGTATTTGTAAAAGCGATGATCTGCTACCACCAATAATTTACACGTGTTCTTCAGGGGATTTGGATCAGCTCTTCTCTTCACCCGATGAACAAGCTCTAATATGAATTTGTATGCACTATTAAATCAAAATTCATCAAAACAAGGAGTTTTTTATAGTAACAATTTAAATCTAGTATATTTTTGAAACATTTATTTGAGCTTAGTATCCCTAAAGGTATCCTGAACAAAAAAACAATTTGGAGGAAGACAGAAAAATGAAAAGTAACATGGTTTTAAAATTGTACAATTCAAGAAAAATGTCTCCTTAATTTTTAAAATACAGAAAAATTTTTTAAGGGCTTAATAACTAAGAATGGTGATACATGCCTATAATCCCAGCACTTTAGGAGATTGAGGCAAGAGGATCGCTTGAGATCAAGAGGCTGACATCAGCCTGGGCAACAGAGTGAGACCCTATCTCTATAAAAAATAAAAAAATTAGCCAGGCATGTTGATGCACACCTGCTACTCTGAAGGCTGAGATGGGAGAATCACTTCACCCCAGGAGTTCAAGGCTGTAGTGAGCCAAGATTGTGCCACTTTACCCAAGTCCGGACAACTAAGCAAGACTGTTTCAAAAAAAAAAAAAAGTGCTGAACAGAGTAGAACAATCACCTATCACTAGACTATGAAGCTAAGAGTCATGTTCTTGTACAGGAAGTTTGCAAATTAACCAAAGTAATGGTAAAAATGTCAACGAGAGAATCACACATCAAAAATTAGTTTGTATTAATAGAATGTTTTATCAAATAATCAAACTGCTTAAAAATTTATATATTAAGGCCAGGTGTGGCTCACATCTGTAATCTCAGCACTTTGGGAAGCCGAGGTGAGAGGACTGCCTGAGCCCACAGATTCAAGACCAGTCTGGGCAAATTGGCGGATCTCATCTCTACAATAAATCAAGAAAAATTAGCCTGTAGTTCCAGCTACTTGGAAGGCTGAGGCGCAAGTATTGCCTGAGCCCTGCAGGTAGAGGCTGTGGTGGCCATGAGCATGCCACTGCACTCCAGCCTGGGCAACAGAATGAGATTCCGACTCAAAAAAAAAAAAAAATTATATATTAAAATGCTAGCAATATTTTCTAAAGTCTTAAAAAAAAAATGAGGACAATAGAACACCTCTCCAAGATTGTTTTCTAAGATGACTATAAATAGATCTGTCCCAAGACTGACAATCTTCTTGTGTTCTAAACAATATATAGATCTTTCTTGCTATCAACTAATTTCTTATAAACTCTAAACACTGTCTTTCAACAGTACTACTTGCAGTCATTTCTAAATACTTCAATTTCCCTTTTCCCCAATCTTCTTTAAAGTCCAATCTTGCCAGGTACAATGGCTCATGTCTGTAATCACTTTGGGAGGTGGAGGTAATAGGATTGCCTGAGCCCAGCCAGGGGTTCAAGATGAGTTTGGGAAACTTGGCGAGACCTCATCTCTATAGTAAATAAAAAAATCAGTCAGGCATGGTGGCACACACCTGTAGTTCCTGCTACTGGAAGGATCGCCTGAGACCAGCAGATAGAGATTGTGGTTGTCATGACTGGGCCACTGCACTCCAGCCTGGGCCACAGAGTGAGATTTCAACTCAAAAACAATTGAAAAAAAGTTCAGTCTTTATTGTTCTCATTATTTTCTAGGGTTTTCCACTCTCAAATTTTAGACAAGAGTTAACTTAAGAATTTCTGGAACAAAACTCTGTTTTCAAGTCAAATACTATAGTTTCTTGATAACCATATTTTTTTTAATCAATTAACCACCATCCTATTGAAGATAGTTGTAATATGTTTGTTTCTTATCTGAAGTATATTTTTTTAAGTCTTACCTTCAGGTGGCTCTCTGTCTACTAGCTCTTTTGGAAGTAATTCTTCCTTATCCATTTTTAAATAACCACATACTTTTGGAGACTGCAAACGTGAAATGTTCTTGATATCTTCTGATTTATAAACTAACATCCTCTTGTCTTGAGTATCATTAATAAATCTCCAAAGCGGCTACAACAGAAAACATCTATGACTGAGATGGAAAAAACAAGAAGTTCTAAAGACTAAACTATTCCAGTATTCTTTGCTTATTCTTAGATACCATTCACTTCTAGGTTACGTAAAATGACTACTCGTTTTACCCAAAATAAATCATTTCAATGTTTACCATTTGGAGTTTCTATGCTGGTAAATACATACACTATTCACTATGATTATTTTATCCATATATGAAAAAAGCACTACACACTTTGCACAAGTTATGAAAACTATTAGAGAAAAACGCGTATCCTTTTCCATTCATTTATCCAAAAGTTTTATGGAATACCTACTGTATACTGGCACTGTTAAAGGTGATGGTGCTTGATAAAGTTTGAATGGGTGTCCCCTCCAAATCTCATGCTGAAATGTGATCCCCAATGTTGGAGGTGGGGCTCAGTGGGAGGTAACCAGACCATGGGCGTAGATCCCGCATGAATGGCTTGGTGCCATTCTCACAGTAATGAGGAATTCTCACTCTATTAGTTCATGCGAAAGTTGGTTGTTTAAAGAGCCTCACACCTCTTTTTCTTGCTTCCACTCTTGCCATGTGGCATGCCTGCTCCTTCTTTGCCTTCCACAGTGACTGTAAGTTTCCTGAGGCCACACCAAAAGCCCAGCAGATGCCAGTGTCATGCAGAAATATGAGCCAAAATAAACCTCTTTTCTTTGTAAACTACCCAGCCTCAGGTTATTTCTCGATAGCAACAAAGAGTGCACTAATACAGTGCTATGGTAATGGAAGTTGGACATTTTGGTTAATGTGCTATTTTCTTTTCTTTTTTTTTTTTTTTTGAGTTGAAGTCTCACTCTGTCATCCAGACTGAAGTGCAGTGGCCGCTCCCGGCCACCGCAGCCTCAACCTGCTGGGCTCCAGCGATCCTTCCGCCTCAGCCTTCCGAGTAGCTGGAACTACAGGCCCGTGCTACCACGCCCGGCTAATTTTTTATTTATTGTAGAGATGAGGTCTCACCAGGTTGCCCAGGCGGGTCGCGAATTTGTGCTATTTTCATTCTAGCTTCTTTAACATTCAGGTATTTGACACATTTTTGTAATACTAGGTTTTATGCATGAGAAAGAACAAACATTTTTATTTTAAAAAAACCAAAAAACTCAAGGCTTGCAACAATATACCTTAAATATATTATTGGTTTTGAGGAAAGCAGTTTTCTAAATATCTTAGGCTGGGCACAGTGGCTCATGCCTGTTTCCTAGCACTTTGGGAGGCCGAGGTGAGAGGGTTACATGATCCCAGTGGTTCAAGACCAGTCTAGGAAACTTGGCGAGACCTCGACTCTACAATAAATAAAAAAATTAGCCAGGCATGATGGCGTGCACCTGTAGTTCCAGCTACTTGGAAGGCTGAGATGGAAAGATCACCTGAGCCCAACATATAGAAGCTGCGGTGGCCGTGAACATGCTACTACATTTCAGCCTGGGAAACGAGTGAGACTCTGACTCAAAAACAAAGAAACAAACAAAAAAACACAAACATCTACATTTACAATGCTGTAAGGCAAAAGTAAATCACAATTAAGGAACTCCAAAGGTTACCCTAGTCACAAGGATATTTTCAGGTTGGTTGGTTGGTTGGTTTTTTCCAAAACAAAGCCATAAGGACACTGGTCTCATCAGAGCCAGTCAATTTCTGGGGAATGTACAGAAAAGATATTATAGAGACATGATATATATTAAAAAGATATTACATATCTTGATCAAGGAAATGCAAATCAAAATCACAATGAGATACCATCCATACCACCAGGATGGATATAATGAAAGACAAAAACCAGTGAGGATATAGAGAAATCCAGAACTCTCATATATGCTGATGAGAATGTAAAATGGTACAGCCACTTTAGAACACAGTCTGGCAGGCCCTCAAAGGTTAAAAATAAAGTTACCGTATGACCTTGCAATTCTGCTCCTAATATATATCCAAGAGAAATGAAAACATATGCCCAGATGAAAACTCATTCACAAATGTTCATAGCAGCATTGTTAATAGCAATAAAATATAACAACCCAAATGTTCATTAACTGATTAGTGAACAAAATGTGGTCTATCCATACATACAAAGGAATACTACATTCAGCAATAAAAATAAATGAAGTACTGATACATGTTATAACATGTATAAACCTTGAAAACATTATCCTAAGTGAAAGAAGCCACACACGAAAAGACCACATATTATATGATTCCACTTATATGAAATGACCAAAATAGGCAAATCTAAAGAGACAGTAGGTTGGTGACTACCTGGAGCTGGGGGACTTAGGGAGAAAAGGGGGAAAGCTAGATAAAGGTATAGGGTTTCTTTCTGGGGTCATAAAAACAATCTAAAATTGACTGTGGTATGACATTTGCATAACTCTATAAATATACTAAAAACTATGCAATTGTACATGTCAAATAAGAGAACGCAAAAAGTGAATTATATCTCAATAAAGCTGTTAAATACACACACGCGTGCGCGCCTTTTGTAATTCATTATATGAAGTAGATTTAAGAAACAATAAGTACAGAATATCAGAGCCAGCAGAGACCTCAAAAGTCAACTAACCCAACACCTGGGTTGCAGGAATCTTCCATATATAGTAAAGCTCATTTGGCCTATGAATAAAAATTTTTCTCTTTTGAGTCAAACATTTCTAAATTCACATTGACTGTTTCCCAGTATTGCCAGTCCAGCACAGAAAAAGCAGGCTTTGTGATTAGAGATACCTGAATTCAGACCTCAACCTTACCTTACTATGTACCTTGGACAAGTAACTTAACCTGAGCATAACTTCTCATATTAGGTAAAGTCGTGATAATACCTAACTTGAAGAGCATGTAAAATCAGATAATCCAATGACCACTATTACTAATAAGCTGCTGGAAAAAAAAACATTTGATAAAAAATGCAATAAAAGGCAGGAAACTTGAATGAATGCTTGATTGGAAAACCAAAAAATCACCTAGGAAGGAGACTCTGAGGATGACTAGAGGTTTTGGCTATGGACAGATTATTATATAATACTGTAGTATTACAATATTTTCTCAATTATGTTACTTTTATTATGGTTGTGTAAAGGAATACCTTTACTTTTATGAGAAGCACACAAAGTACTTAGGAGTGAAGTGTCATGATGTCTGCAGATGATTTTCAAATCATTCAGGAAAAAAATAGAGCAATAAAGCAAACATGACACGTTAGCAGTTGATTAAAGGTTACCAAGTATTTTTTAATCTTTCTGTAAATTTGAACATTTTCAAAACAAAAAATTGGGGAGAAAAAAAATCATCTCACTAAGTTTAATCTAGGCTTATTTATATCAACAGTAAGCTATAGTAAAATCAGTGATAGTTTAAAATATTTCATGATGATGTGTTAAAAATAAGATATATACATCTTCCTGCTCACTTATAAGTCTAAGATTTTCATGCAAATGATAATAATTTATATATCAAGGCAAGTAAAAATAAGATTTACTCAATAAAAAATATGAAAATTACCATTCTAAGTTATAAACCACTTTCTAAATTAAAAATTATTAATATGATACAAAAATTCCTCAAGAAAATTGATGAGCTTATTTTTAAAGTAAACATCTGCAGTGAATTATTAATTACTTAGTAAAACAAAGTTCGGATGGAAACAGAATTCCTAATTCTCCAAAAGCATATATTTGAAAAAAATGAGGAATCTGTGCAAATTTAACTTGGATCCTAGATGTATGCATTTTAATTTAATAGATTAATCTAAGGAAATAAGCACACATATGCACTGTGGCAAAAACAATTGGTGTGCATTTACCACACAGTTTTTCTGAGCTCAAAAGATGACTATCTTTCCCAGCCTCCTTTTGTAGTAGGTCAGAGACAAAGCAATCTAGAATGTGGATGGAAGGCCACTTCCAAGCCCGGCCTGAACAACATCCTGTGTGATTTTCTAGCTGTCTGGTTCCTTTCTGTGGCAACCACAGAAGACATGCGTCCCAAAGTCAAAGTCACAGGGTAGAGGAAGACTACCTAATTCACATCAAGCCTTAAGGAGAGTAAGAAACAAACCTTTGTTGTATTAAGCTACTGAGATGTGAGAGTTTATCTGAGGTCCTGGCACAACCTAGACAGAGCTTTCTATAGTTTCCTCATTTAACTTCCCAAACTGTTGCCTATCACCCAGATTATTCCAACTAAATATAAGCATCAAAAGTTGTGCCCAAGGCTATTCACTACAGGACTTTTTATTTCAAAAACTAGAAAAAACAAGTGAGCACTAATGGAAGATTCATTAAATAAGTGGTGCTGAGCCCAGCACATCGAGGCCGCAGTGGCTGTGAGCGTGCCACTGCTCTCTAGCCTGGGAGACAGAGTGAGACGCGAACTCAAAAAAAGAAAAAAAAACTATTTTCTGAATTTGGTAATGAACATCTGTTTTTAAAATAAACGTTTTTTTAAAAAATGAATTGATTTGAAAAAACAGGCAAATTTAAGATACCCCAGTGATTGATCTGCCTATTCTAGAATGAATGCATTTATAGTATTACCTCCTTGACTTTGTACTAAATTTCTGACTCTTTCTGCTAAGCTAGACTCCTCAAACATCGAAGTTAAATAGTTTAAATGACTGGGGGGGGAGGAATAGTTTAAACAACAACAAACCATAACATACTACAAGATTCATTTTTCACAAAGATGGATAGACAAAAGTCATGTTGTCTGGATTTTTTTTTGAGTTGGAGTCTCACTCTGTCACCCAGACTGGAATGCAGTGGCATACTCCCGGCCACCGCAGCCTTGACCTGCTGGGCTCCAGTGATCCTTCCGCCTCAGCCTTCCAAGTAGCTGAAACTCCAGGCGTGCGCTACCACGTCCGGCTAATTTTTTGATTTATTGTAGAGATGAGGTCTCGTCAAGTTGCCCAGGCGGGTCTTGAACCCGCGGGCTCAGGCAATCCACTCACCTCAGCCTCCCAAAGCGTGGGATTACAGGCTGAGCCACGGAGCCCGGCTGGATGTTATTAAATGCCTAGTATTTATAGCACCAGCACCCAGTCTTACCCATAAATCAGCACTCAAATATACTTGAAAAGTTCATTTTGACCAACCTTAATCACAGTTTTCAGGTGATCTGTTTCAGTGCTATCGTCACTACCCACAGTATTTGCATTTTCCAAGAAACACAGAATCAACTTCAGTCCACAAATATGTAGCAAATGTTTTGTTTTCTAGACTAGTATATGATAGATGGATATGTCTTACATAAATGTAGCTACTTTGATCTTGCTTTCTACTGCTTCTTCTTCAATGGAAGAGTGGATGCAGTCTGAGTTTCCTATAGTTTCTTCTTCTAATTTTTCAGACTATGAACTATCACCTTTTACTGATCTAACATTTTCTGATGTCCAACAGAGAAAGGGAGAAATGGAAAAAATCAGACTTTACCTGCATCTTTGAGGATGTTTTCTCTTCCACCTCTCATGCAACTCTCAATTATGGCATTTTAAAATATAGGATGCATCTTAAGATAGATTTTTAGAGATGTAAAAAATATTACTCATTTTTAAAAAATTTACTTTTGTGGTTAAAAAAACTTTTTAAATACAAAGAGAAAAAAATAAGTGTAATTACTTTTCACCTTTGCCATCTTAAAATAATAGAGAAGCTTTTTAAAAATCAGAGATATAAACTAGAGAAAAAATTCATGTGTAGATTTACCTCCATGTTATATTCTGTGCCATCTGTGTTGATTCGTATGGTAACATCATCATCTCCTATGTGGGCTAGAACCCTAGAGTCAGGCTCACCTTAACAGGAAAAAAAAGACTATTTTTATTATTTAAAAATATACATATCAAATAATAAACTATGCACTACTATCAATAAAAATCAACCAAACCCTTCACCAGAGCAGAACCTAGGTCCTGTGAGAGCTCTGGAACCAAGAAACAAAAGCACAGAAAAGCAGCTAGATAATTCTCACTTCCTAAGATGCAGCCTCCAGTCTAGTTCATTCAGTCTAGTTCTATACCTTTTCCAAAACAAACAAAACTGCAGATTTTCTTCTGGAACAACTTTATCTACTTCTAGGTAAGGAATTATTAAGAGAAGAGAGAAAGAATGATTTAAAATGTACAGGCCTTTGAACTATACTATTTGGAGATTTCAAGGCCACTTCTTTTTTCATATTGTAAAAAAAAGGTCAAAAAGTAAACTGCAACTGCTTGCTAGATATATTTTCTCAAATAAATACATAATAGGATCATAAAGTAAATTATTTTATATCTTAGCCTCTCTGTCTAAAATCTCATAAAGACTACAATCTTTGCTGAAGACAAGAGAAGGTTAAATTCTTATCACTTGAGAGGAAATTAACCCTTTGTACTTGGATGTCCCCTCTGAGGGGGACAATGTAAAGCCAGCAAACCACTTGGATGTCTCCTCTCTGGGTACATAAAGAAATTGCTGGTGATTATACAGGACAAACTTATGCTAGACCAAATTTTTCAAAAATATATGTTTCCTTGAAGTTTTCCGTTCAAATTGCACAAAAAAGCAAATTAAAAAATGGAATATATATTAAGAGATACATTTTTTAAAAATCAGTTGGCATTACATAGAAAGAGAGTGTTGTGCTTTCACAGTGCACAGATTGGACAATAAATTACACATTATTAATGTGGGAGGAAGAAAAAAAGACTGCATTGTCTGCTGGAACAGAAAAACACCAGGTGGAAGACATCAAACAAATTACTATTACACAACATGTATCAATGAATCCACAATGCATGTCAGTGACCATTTTGCACGTTACCACACATTAGAAAGCTATAAGATATAAAATATTGATTTTTTGTAATAAGTTCCTCAATGTCCAAAATTCCATTGTAAGCCAAATATCTTTTTTTTAAAGATTAGAAAATATAGTTTGTTTAAAAGTAAATTAGAGAGAGAGTAAAAGAGAAAGAAAGATTCACCTTCCCAAGGTAGAGGAGGGGGATCAAAGCCAGGAAGCCTGGTGACAGCCATAACTCAAAGAGCACATGGCGGCCACACCAGAGTCTAGCAAGGCAAATGGCCTGTAAGTCAAATATCATTACAATAAAATATTTGGTTCCAACTCTAGACTTTTCACATGAAGTGATTCGTTTTTCACTACAGTGCAGTTGAGTTACTGGTAGGTGATCCACGAGATGTCTCCGAGTGCAAAAGGTTAATGTTAACCATTAAACCAGCCAGCCAGTATGACATGCGAGGTAAAACCCATTTCCTCCTGTTAGAATGTTTCTGCTTCCAATCTTAAATTGTCCAAATAAAACAGTCAAAGAATAGCACTTCTATGTTACCCCTTCTCCCCACCCACCAAAAAGAAGATGCAATAAAGTTAGATTTGGAGACCTAACATCCCAGATACAAGTGCAAACAAGTAGCTCCATACTAACCAACCACGTGTCCACTGAAGAAATCCTGCCATTTGACAGCATACTCGCTTTCATCTTTACCATCTACTACCACGACTTTGAAATTTTGTGAAAAGCGTTCAGTACTTGATGTCAGGTATAGTTTAAAATGCCTAAAGAAAAAAACACATTCATATTTTACTCTCAGCACATAAAGACTCAAAAAGTGTATGCATTCATCTTTCCATAAAACTCTGAAGAATAAGGAAAAATACACAGGTGGTAGTTAAGTTGGAGTCCTGCTTATTTCAAAAATTTATTACTAATGACTAACATTATTATATACCACTTACTGAAAACCTACTCAGTGTTAGGTACTTTGTATATGTTATATCTCTACTTCACACAAATAAAAACTGAGGCCGACACAGTTAGTAAATGATGAAATTGGAAAATGAACTCGGTTTATTTCAAAACTCTGTACTATGCTAGTTTTAGCAATCAAGCTGGGTGGACTATGGGAAAATTTTTACCGATCTGCAAAATTAATAAATGCTTTCTACATTGAAAGTATTCACGTTTTGTATCTTCTCAGAAGAATATGGAAAAAATTAATCCACAATTACCATTAGAAAAATAAATACAAAGTATCCAAGACAGATATTAAATATACACTCCAGTTCTTTAGTTGATTCAACATTCTTTTTGTTTTCTACAACATTCAGTTCTGACATAAAAACTGGGAGTGGTAAGCAAGACTTTTCCAACTATCATTTACGGATCCCTTTCAACGTGCCTATGAACACCAAATACAAAGAAAGGCATGTTATTCATCTCAGCCACAGAAGCAAATTTTGTCTGCTGTAATGTTGAAAATATGAAATGTTACTTCCCCATGGGTTTGCATAAGTCTTTAAACTGCCAGGAAGAAATCTAGACTGGAACTGTCTCCATGGCAACAAATATTTTTAACTTTTTGAGCACAACAAGTATAATTTTAGTTTGCTTGTGGTTTTCTAATGGTCAGAGGGAATGAGACACAATAGAGCATTATTTCATAAAAGCTAGGAACAGTTTCTCCTGCTATCCTAAAACATATCTTCCTACACACTTACAGTTATGATTTCTCCCCTTCACCTATGTTGAGAACATTGAAAATAAAAGTATCTCTATTATAAATGCTTTATTATTCAGTTGTAAAGTTCTCTATGAGTTGCAATATTACTTTTTCTTTTTTTTTTTGAGTTGGAATCTCACTCCGTTGCCCAGACTGGAGTGCAGTGGCCGCTCCGGGCCACCGCAGCCTCGACCTGCTGGGCTCCGGCGATCCTTCCACCTCAGCCTTCCAAGTAGCTGGAGCTACAGGCGTGAGCTACCACGCCCGGCTAATTTTTTTTTTTATTTATTGTAGAGTTGAGGTCTTGCCAAGTTACCCAGGCGGGTCTCAAACCCCCAGGCTCAGGTAATTCACTCACCTCAGCCTCCCAAAGCAAGGGATTACAGGCTGAGCCACCGAGCCCGGCCAATATTACTTTTTCTTAATGTTCTTTCTAGAAAAATCACTGGAGTTACATTTTTCATCTCCCACATTGAGAATATGCTTTATAGTAAAGATTAAAGTGATGACAAAATTCATGTTTTCTGATTTTCCAACTTTAGCTTTTGAGCTATGAAACCTCTAAAAGGATATGTCAGTCAAAATTTTGTTTATTTTATCCACCTCAAGTTATGGGAAGTAATTTACTTACAGATTTCTTTAACATTTTCATGACTGTTTTTGACTTTCAATTTGAGGATTTATAGTGACTACAGACTAGTGCTTAGAGCCTGAATTTAACATTCTTTTCCTATCCATTTTTAACAGTTCACTGAGTCAAGTATATCACTTTCATTTCTCTACCAGTTCTAGACCACCTCAAATAATCCGAGATACTTCACTTTTAGGAGGAACATACAACTTTTTCCAAAAAATTCTGACATTATCAAAAAATTATCAAAACAATACATGCAGTTTTTTCATTAATTTGGAATATTTATTGATTCATAACAGAGAAAATTTAACTCATAAGGCAAATTTTAAAGTTTATTTTTTTCTTAAAATCACTTTAACTTGTCATTCAATCTCTAGCATTTCCATGCTCTCTCAATCTCTACTAGTCACATCCAAATTTAACATGATGATCCTGGTTTAAATCACTTTGCCTTTCACTGTTTTCTAAAAACAGAATCTTCTCATTTACCACCGTCACCAAATAATGGGAGCCTTCACACAGGTAAGTTCAGCCCTGATACAAACTGATCATTTCAGTTACTTCAGTTTTGTTTTGTTTTTTCTTTTTAAGCTTTAATAACACAATATGATAGAGAGGAAAGGTTACATGGGCTTTGGAGTCTAGCAAACTTGGCTCAAATCCTTCCTCCACCATTTACTCACTGTTTGACCCTGGCCTTCATCTCTGAACCTAAGTATTTCTCTACAGTTGAAAATAATCTCACCCACTAACTAAATGGTTTTGAAGGTTAAATGAAATAACAGATTTTAAAGAACCTGGTACAAAACTCTTTAGACTGTTAGACACATTTCGCATTAGACATGCAAGATGGAAACCATAAAATGAATTACAAACTCCCCTGCTTCATTACACAGAGAGAAGATAACAAGTAGATATTGTTTAACATTATCTTAATAAATCAATGTCATTTATGAAACACAAACAAGAATTATGTAAGGCTATGGAAATATTTTTCCCTTGAGTAAGGAATCCACAGGCCACTTCAAATTTAACTTCAAAAGCAACCCAGAAAACTAAATTTAAGTTGTTTTCATTTAATTGTTTCCTCCTTCTTCCCTTGTTCCTATTCATTTCTTCTTACTATATCTACTCATCTTCACCAAACTCTTTAACAGTACAGCAGAAATAATACATGTTTGGGGAGTCAGAACTTTTAAAAAATCCTTTATCTGCCATTTACTGGCTGAGAGATGCTAGACAAGGTACTAATCTCTCCAAGTCTCGATGATTTTCTTTTGTCTTGGCCTTAGAAAAAGGGAACAACAACATCTATGCAGAGTATGGTTCCAACTGGAGATAAATTATGCAAGGTGCCTAGTAAATTACAAAAAATAGGCAAATGATGAACCGGAGTTATTATTATTATTATTCCTCTGCTCAAATGTGCTGTAGTTGAAAGCTAAATAACCAATATTGTAATATTTTAACATAACAAAAAAGAAGCTATTCAAAATTAACCTAAGGATGATGGCAATAGCTAGGAAAAATTAAAATATAGTACCAAAAATTTTGTATAAAGTATCCATAACATGGGCAGTAATGGACCAATTTCCTTAATATACTAAGCACTATTACAATTTAACAGCCAAAAAGACAAATCCAATAAAAAATGGTCAAAGGATATGAAAATGCAGTTCATAGAAAAATAAAACAAATACTTTATAAACATGCTTAATTTCACACAAAATGAAATCAAAACAACTATAAGATACCACGCCCTCAGCCAGGCTCAGTGGCTCAGCCTGTAATCCTGCGCCTTGGGAGGCTGAGGTGAGTAGATTGCCTGAGCCCGTGGGTCGAGACCCGCCTGGACAACTTGGCGAGACCTCATCTCTACAATAAATCAAAAAATTAGCCGGGCGTGGTAGCGTGCGCCTGTAGTTCCAGCTACTTGGAAGGCTGAGGCAGAAGGATCGCTGGAGCACAGCAGGTCGAGGTTGCAGTGGCCGGGAGCAGCCACTGCACTCCAGTCTGGGCCACAGAGTGAGACTCCAACTCAAAAAAAAAAAAGATACCATGCCCTCTCAGAGGAGTGAAAGTAAAAGACTGACAAAACCTAGTATTGACAAAAGTCACAGGACACAGGTAAACTCATACATTGCTGCTGGAATAATAAATTACCTCTCTTTGGGAGAAACCACAGCAATATTAATAAATATTTATAGTATACATATACTTGACAACCCAATAATTCTCCTCCTAGGAATGCTTCCTATAAAACACCTACACAAGGTATATATTTACAAAGATATTCACTGGATTATTGTTTGTCACAGGAAAAAAACATCACTTTGGTTAAACAATATCCATCTGTAAGGTATTAGTGTTAGGTATTGTTACAATTCTTACAATAGGAATATTTATGCAACTGCTTAAAATGAGTAAACTGGGCCAGGCGCGGTGGCTCAAGTCTGTAATCCCAGCATTTTTGACAAGGCGAGAGGATTGCCTGAGCCCGGGGGTTCGAGACCAACTTGACAAGGTCTCATCTCTACGATAAAAGATTATATTTAGTACACAGTTAGTGGTTCTAAAGTATTACCAAAAATGTAAGGTATTACATTTTATTTATTTATTTTATTTTTTTGCATTGGAGTCTCACTCTGTCACCCAGGCTGAAGTGCAGTGGCACGTTCATAGTCACCGCAGCCTCGACCTGCTGGGCTCAGGCCATCCTTCCACCTCAGCCTTCCAAATAGCTAGAACTACAGCCACGTGCCACCCACACCTGGCTAAATAAGCATTTCATTTAAATTTTTTTTAGAATTTTATAAACATTATTACCACCATTAATACCTTTGGAACACCCACTTACTTTTTATTTTTTACTTTGTTTTATTTAATTAATTATGTTGATTTGGAGTTTCACTCTGTCGCTCAGGCTGGAGTACAGTGGCATGCTCAAGGACACTGCAGCCTCGACCTGCTGGGCTCAGGTGATCCTTCCACCTCAGCCTTCCAAGTAGCTGGCACTATAGGCACGCACCACCATACCCAGCTAATTTTTTTATTTATTGTAGAGATGAGGTCTCGCCAAGTCACCTTGGTTGGTCTCGAACCCATGGGCTCAGGCAATCCTCTCACCTTAGCCTCTCAAACTGCTGAGATTATAGAAGTGAGCTACCATGTCTGGTCACTTTATTTTTTTTTTTGAGTTGGAGTCTCACTCTTTGTCACCCAGGCTGGAGTACAGCGGCACGTTCACGGCCACCACAGCCTCAAACTGCTAGGTTTAGGCAATCCTTCTGCCTCAGTCTTCCAAGTAGCTGGAACTACAGGTGCACACCACCATGCCCAGTTCGTTTTTTTGTATGTGTGATTTACTGTAGAGACAAGGTCTCACCAAGTTGCCCAGGCTGGTCCCGAACCCCCATGCTCAGGCAATTCTCACTTTGATTTCCCAAAGTGCTGCGATTACAGGCTGAGCCACCACGCCCAGCCTTATTTTTTAAGTTGGAGTCTCACTCTGTTGCCCAGGCTGAAGTGCAGTGGCACGCTCATGGCCACCACAGCCTCAATCGACTGGGCTCAGGCAATCCTTCAGTCCCAGCCTTCCAAGCAGCTGGAATTACAGGTATACACCATAACACTCAGCTAGTTTTTTTTATTTATTGTATAGATGAGGTCTCACCGAGTTGCCCAGGCTGGGTTCGAACCCCTGGGATCAGGCAATCCTCTCGCCTCCACCTCCCAAAGTGCTGGGGTTACAGGCATGAGACACCACGCCCGGCTCCATTTACTTTTTAAAATACTCATCAGTATGAATTTTAGAATAGGCATTATACTATATAAGAATCATGACAGAATATATCAATTACAAATCTTTAAAATGTAATTTCCTATGATTTCAAAGAAACCTTTATTTTTCTGCTTTTTCCAAACCAAGCCCCTGACCTTCCCAACATTATTCTGTGAATAATTCAAATTACCTTTTTAATGCTGAAAAAGTTAGCAGTGTCTCTACATGTGTCGAGGCTTGTAGATCTCTTTTTCTTACCGAGTGCTGCTGGATATTGGATAAGGAGAGGATATCGTAGTCTGAGAGCAAAGAATCAAGCTTCTCTGAAATAAAGGTAAAACAGGCATCAGCATCTAAACCTACTAACCAACTGCAATATTACTAAAACGAGAATGCCAGGCAATAAATCCTTCCTGAAGCGATGCATTAAGAAGTGCCCAATACAAACTATATATCACTTTTCATCAACAGAAGCTCTGCTGCTTCCTCTAAAATCAGGAGAAATTTAGAAGACAATTTGGGTGACTTGAGTTCTTTAAAAACTGTCTAACACCAGGCATGGTGGTTTACGCCTATAAACCCAGCACTTTGGGAGGTCAAAGAGGGAGGACTACTGCTTGAACCCAGAAGTTCGAGATTAGTCTAGGTAACATAGTGAGACCTTGTCTCTACAAAAATAAAAAAATTAGCCAGGCTATGTTGGAATATACCTGGAGTCCCAGCTACTCGGGAGGCTGAGGTGGAAGGATTGCCTAAGCCAATGAGGTTGAGGCTGTGATGGAGCCACTGCACTCTAACAGAAACCCCAATACCCAACACACACACACACACACACACACACACACACACACACACACACACACACACACACACTCTCTCTCTCTCTCTCTCTCTCTCTCTCTCTCTCTCTCTCTAAAAATATCTGAGCTGATGCTTTCCTTCTCTTTCAACAAATATCACTGCTATGGTATTCAAAGTCATTGCAATGAACTTGGAATGTTCTCAAAATACAGCAGCAGAAGCTTAAAACACAAATTTATTGCTACACAAAGAAAGTTTTATTAGTAGCAGGAGTATTATTTTTTGAGTCTGAGCCTCACTCTGTCACCCATCCTGGAGTGCAGTGGCATGCTCACAGCTACCGCAGCCTCCACCTGATGAGCTCAGGCAATCCTTCTGCCACAGCCTTCCAAGTAGCTGGAACCACAGGCACACGTCACCACTCATGGCTAAATTTTTACTTATCGTAGATACGAGGTCTTATCACGCTGCTCAGGCTGGTCTCGAACCCCTGAGCTCAGGCAATCCTCTCATCTCCACCTCCCAAAGTGCTGGGATTACAGGTGTGAGCCACCATGTCCAGCCACAAAGACAGTTTTAAAAGAAAGATTCTCACTCATATGTGGGAGCTAAAAATGGATCACGTGGAAGTAGAGAGTAGAATGGTGTTTACCAGGGGCTGAGAAGGAAAGGGGAGAAGGGGAGAGGAAGAGAAAATGGTTACAGAGTACAAAAATACAGTCAAACAGAAGGAGTAAGTTCTAGTATTTGATAGTAAGTAAGGAAGTTATGGTTAACAATAATTTATTGTATATTTCAAAATAGCTAGAAAAGATTTGTTATGTTCACAACACAGAGAAAAGATAAATGTTTGAGATGATGGCTATCCCAATTACCTTGATTTAATCATTACACATGGTATACAGGTATCAAAATATCACATTTACCCCCAAAATATGTGCAATACATCAATAAATAATTTAAAATAAAACAAAAAGAGAAATTAAGTGAATTTAAACATGCCACTACCAAGACACACTGGTCTTTCCCAAGCCCTTTCCACGCTCTAGCCCTCTCATCCTAACTGGCTCCCAAAATGCTGGCAATCAGACCTTTACCTGCCACAGTAATGTGGAAATTTGACAATCTCTAATGAAAGATCTAAGATTCTGAAATCGAAAGTTTGCCAAAAGAAAGCTCCCACATAAAAAACTAAAAGGAAACCCAATACTTTTCTCCTTCACCTTCTCTTAAATACCCTCCATTCGTCACTCAGGCACTGCTCTAAGTGTTAAAAAACAGCATGAACAGAACGAAGGCCTTTTCTAACACAGCACTCACTTTAGCGCAGGAGAAAGACAATAGGAAAGAAAATATGTCAATGTTGTGGACATTAAAGATAAAAGAGAGAATGGGAAAGACTAGTTTATGAGAGAGGTCAAAAAAGGAAGTGTCTCACTGTTATGTAATATTTAAGCAAACCTGAAGAAAGCAAGGGGTAGGCATGCTCTTATCTGATAAAAGTAAATTTAATCAAAATTCATTCAAGGTTCTAACTCAAAATCAAATAAAGTGGCAGCAAATTTCACATTTGCCAGATATCACTCATTTTCTCTTACTGAAATTTCCTTTTAAAACTTAATACAGGCTGGGCGCAGTGGCTCATGCCTGTAATCCATTACTTTGGGAAGGCCAAGGCAAGAAGATTGCTTAAACCCAGAAGTTCTAGACCAGTCTAGGCAACAAAGCAAGACCTTGTCTCTACAAAAATTAATTAATTAATTAACTAAATCCAGAGGGGGCTGGACACAGAGGATCATGCCTGGAATCCCAGTGCTTTGGGAGGCCAGCGCAGAAGGACCCCTTGAGGCCAGGAGTTCAAGACCAAACATGACCTCTCCTCCCTCTGAATTTTAAAGCCCTTTGTTTGCAACTTTCTTATGGACCTTTCTCATTATGATATACTTGTCTTATCTCATAAACAGATTATGAAAGGGCCAAAAGAAAGCTATGGTTTATTCATCACAGTATCCTTACATCTCACAACACTCAGTAAAGAACCTTGCACACAGCACTCATATGTTCACAAACTGCATGAATTCTCAATGCTGAGACGCCAATACAATCCTTCAGCTTCCCTGATACAAGTTGGTACATGAACTCAGTTTCATTCAAGATCATAATCACTGCTACTGACTTAGAAACTTAACCTCAATACTGCAGTCTCATTGTCAATAACACAGGCCAGAAGTTCTCAAGTGTAGAACTTTGATGCCCACACCAGTACCATCACCATCACCTGGGACTTTTTAGAAATGCACGTATTCAGGTCTCCCTTCTGACCCAGTCAATCAGAAATCCTCCCAATGGGGTTCAGTAATCTGTGTTTAACAAGTCTTCCAGGTGATTCTGATGCATACTCAAGTTTGAAAACCACTGAACTAAGCTAAAGTAAGGAAACAGCTGAAAGGAAAGAAAAAGCCTTTCAGCACAAAGATGTTCATTATTCAGCCTTGCATTATTTTTAAGAACAAAAACCAGAAACAAGATAAATAACCAAAAAACAGTTGGATAAGTTATAGCACTTCTAATACAGGGAAGAAGTTTCTCTATATTTCCCTATGCTGTTTATGTCAGATTTTTAAGAACATGGGAAAATAATCTGCTATGATGTTAAATAAGCAAAGACAGACTTAAAAACTAGTCCTACTGTATAATTTTAATTATATATAAAAATAGGCCTAGAAAAAATAAGCACAAATAGTAACATCTGGTTATTTGGGGTGTATTTTTTATAATAAGCACATTTTTCATGGAGTTTTCTAAAGAACTTAAAAATATTTAACTATTTGTTTCCATTGCTATTTATTCTCTTTAATTACTGGAGAACTCAGGCACGGTACAGTGGTTCATGCCTGTAATCCCAGCGCTTTGAGAGACCAAGGCAGGAGAATTGTCTGAGCCTAGGAGTTTGAGACCAGCTTGGGCAACACAATGGGACCCCCGCCATACAAAAATAAAAATAAGGTCAGGCGTGGTGGCTCAATCCTGTAATCCCAGCACTTTGGGAGGCCAAGGTGAGAGGAGTGCCTGAACCCACAGGCTCAAGAACAGCCTGGGCAACTTGGCAAGACCTCATCTGTTCAATAAATCAAAAAAATTAGCCGGGTGTAGTAGTGTGAGCCTGTAGTTCCAGCTACTTGGAAGGCTGAGGTAGAAGGATCGTCTGAGTCCAGGCAGGTAGACGCTGGGGTGACCGTGAGCATGCCACAGCACTGCAGTATGGGCAACAGAGTGATACTCTGACTCAAAATAAATACATAAATAAATATTTAGAAAATTAGATGGCATGGTGACACACACCTGTAGTCCTAGCTACTCAGGAGGCTAAGACAGGAGGATCACTTGAGCCCAGGAAGTAGAGGCTGCCAGCATGGGCAATAATGAGACCCTGTCTCTTAAAAACAAAATAAAAATAACTGGATATCTCATAATGGAGATTCTGGAGCCATCACAAACAATACAGTAAAAACAGCTCTCCCTTCAGAGCCAAACTGGAGCTTCTTACTGCTCTTGCTACTGTCTCTTCACTAGCAAGTGAAACCTCCCAGATACTTTATATTTCATTGCACTTTACTTCCAAATTTCTAACCTACCTTGCAGGCACTAAAGATACAACATAGAAAAAGAAACACATTTTTGTAGAGAGGAGGGGTCCCACTATGTTGCCCAAGCTAGTCTCAAACTCCTAGGCTCAGACAATCCTCCTGCCTTGGTCTTTCAAAGCGCTAGGATTACAGACATGAGCCACTGTACCATGCCTGAGTTCTCCAGTTATTAAAAGAGAATAAATCACAATGGAAACAAATTAAACATTTTAAAATTCATTAGAAAACTACATGAAAAATGTGATTATAAAAAAATACACCCAAAATAACCAGCTATCTCAATTTACTATAGCCTTTTCAACAGAATTTATATTTCCCCCAGTTTCCCAAGAGTTTATCCAAGTCTCTCTATAAATTTAAGTGTAAACTACCTAGCTTCTTACAGTAGAGTTTATTATTAACCCTAGACAATGCTACAAAGACAATCTTCGCTCAGTGTCTGGTCATATTGTCTCTCTTAAAAACTCCACAATGGCTGCCCATCACCCTCTAGAATGAAAGCACCTTGACTTTCTACAAGTTACTCCAGCAATCACCTTAAACAACTGAGCTTTTCTCATCTACGCTATTTACAAACACAAACTAGAAAATGACAGATACAACTTACTTGTTAGACTAGAGTACTGTATTATTTAGGTGTCCCCTATGCATCCCTCCCTGCTCTTCTCTGCCAAGTGCTAGTTTACTTTCGCCTCACTTGGCTCCTGTCGAGTGGTCCTTGATGGCCTTGCCCTTCCTCACTGCTTTTGTATCTTTTCCATCCTCCCCATCACCCCTCCTTTCTCACATACACATTCTACATTTATTTTTTTCCACCACACCTCATTTATTCGTTTATTTAGAATCACCTGCCTTGCAGGCACTAAAGACACAATATAGAAAAAGAAACACATTTCTGGTACTGTGACACTGGGGGAAAGACCATCACAGAAAAAATTATTATAAAGTGTGTCACATATCAAGACAAAGGAAGCTGCAGAAAGTTATGGAAGTACAAAGTGGAGGCATGACCCCTGCCTGGGGAGTCAAGAGTGCTTTCCCAAGAAAACAGTACTCAAGATCAAAAGGATGGCGTAGTAGCCTAAAAAAGAGAAAGAAAGGAATAGTTCTAAATAAGTCAAGAGCATAACATACTGAAGTCCACAAGAAACGCAAAATGTGATACTCCAACAAGTGAAAGCAATGCAGAGAGGCTGCAGTGCTGAACAGCACAGAGGACTAGGAGGTGTGAGGCTCAAGACACAGCTGTGGTCAGGTCGCAAGGGGTCTGGAACGAAATTAGGAATTTTGGACATTGGATAAAGGCAACAGATGTAAGTCAGAAAGTTCATGATGACTGCAGTGTGGCAAATGGGCTAGAGGAAAACAAGACTGGAACCTGGGAAATCAGCTAGTAAACTGCTAAGCAAACCAGGTGAAAATCACTAAAAAGACTCCTAGCTTTCTGGCTTGAGTACCTGGCTAGATAGGGATGCCATTCATTACAATAAAAAATACCACTAGGAGAGGTGTGAGGAGGGGCTGATGTAAGGGGACAAGTGGATGCCGAAAGGTTCTGGAGTTTTATATTGACTTGTATACAGTTTGCAACTACATTGCTCATTTACACAGCACTTCTTTTTGCATTAAGTCACCACATGTTTGCAGTTGTGCTACTGATAAGCAATACAGTGATTTTAGGGAGAGAGGGTAAATCTATGTTATCATATGATTCTCAACATTGATATCAGTGGCAAAAAGTAGCTGATCCTCCTAAACATTTTTAGAGAATGAAGAGAAAGCTAGACCTTCAGGCCTGCAACAAACTGGCCTTCTCGATATAAATACAGTGCTACCTATAGAAGATACACCTTTCACTCCACCCTTCTTTCATATCTGAATTATTCTGTCTCTGGGATAAGGTTTTATGGCCACTGGCTTTGATACAATGACCTAAAAGTATACCCAAATTTTTTTCACTAAGCTCAGAGTCAACATTTTTAACTAAAACTAATTGTTAAACTTTGTACAATTATGTATATAATTTTTTGTGTGTATAGAAACATACATACATATATCTATAGTTATACATATACAATTGTCTGAATGTATTTAGGGGCAACGTAAATAAAGTGTTCTATGAAAAGTGTCTGGAAACACTTGTGGACTTTTTACATTAATTTTTTCTTTTTGCAGAAAACTGCATTTCCTTAGAAGACAACTTGCTAGCTTACAGCAGAATCCCAGGGCACTCTGCCCACTCTCCACTGCTCTGCTGCGTGAAGTACAAAAAGTTCCCCCAAAATAGCACCATTGGCATCAGGCTCTGCTCCAACACTTCTAACAGATCTGCTGTAAAGCATTCACTGTGTCACTGCAAAAGATACAGGAGACCTGGTCTTCAGCACTCACCAAAACACAGAGGACAGGAAAGCAGACTGGCCAGGCTATGCAATAAGCACCAGGCACGGGTACATGCTTCCTTGGGACTAAGGGATGAGGAAAGGTGAGCAGTGCTCTCTGCTAGGCCAGGGATTCCATAGCCTGGGAACTAAAAATGTAATTTCATCAGTTTATCAGTAAGAAAGGATGGAGTATGAGCTGCCTCAACTAATTCCCTATCAAAAGCTCCTCACTAGGACTGGATCTTTTTTTTTTGAGTTGGAGTCTCACTCTGTCGCCCAGACTGGAGTGCAGTGGCCGCTCCAGGCCACCGCAGCCTCGACTGCTGGGCTCCGGCGATCCTTCTACCTCAGCCTTCCAAGCAGCTGGAATGACAGGAGCACGCTACCAAACCCGGCTGATTTTTGATTTATTGTAGAGGTGAGGTCTCGCCAAGTTGCCCAGGCGGGTCTCAAACCCACAGGCTCAGACAATCCACTCACCTCAGCCTCCCAAGGCGCGGGATTACAGGCTGAGCCACCGAGCACAGCTCAGGACTGGATCTTAATCTGGGCTAAGACTCCAGCAAGATCAGTAACCTGGAGGCAAGTTCAGGTTAGGCAATGAGAACACTTACACAATTCCCAACACTCCCGTCTAGTCCTAGACTAAACTTGTGTCCCATGCTCATTCTTCTAAGCAAAAGAGTAGATTATAAGTAACTTTGGACATGCTATATTTGAAGTGCCTGTTAACACTGAGGTGTTAACATCAAATGGGCAGGCTGGTTTTTTTTGTTTTTCTGGGGTTTTTTTTTTTTTTGAGTTGGAGTCTTACTCTGTTGCCCAGGCTGGAGTGCAGTGGCACGCTCATGGCCACTGCAGCCTCGACCTGTTGGTCCCTGGCGATGCTTCCGCCTCAGCCTTCCAAGTAGCTGGAACTACCATGCCCAGCTAATTTTTCTTAATTTATTGTAGAGACAAGGTCTTGCCAAGTAGCCCAGACTGGTCTTGAACCCATGAGTTCAGGCAATCTTCTCATCTCTGCCTCCCAAAGTGCTTGGATTACAGGAGTGAGCCACTGCGCTGCGCCCAGCCCAGCTTCCGAGAACAAGCCCAGGGCAGAGATACATGGTTAGTAGTTAGCAGAACACAGTCAAAAAGTAAGTGAAACCAGGGCTGTGGATAAGATGTGTCAAAGCCTATATAGCTCATGTTAAAAGAAAAAAAAAAAAAAAAGAAGGAAGTGGGGGAGGGAGGGAGATACTCATCTTCTTGGCTGACTTTAGGACTAAGAGGTATAGGTTGAATATCCCTGATCCAAAATGTTTGGGTTAGATGTTCTTCATGCTTCAGATTTTTTTGAAAATTTGAAATACCTGCATATACATAACACCATTTTTGGAATGGGATCCAAGTCTAAATACAAAATTCATTGATGTTTCATATACACCTTATACACACAGCCTAAAGGTAACTTTACACAATATTTTAAAATTAGTTTTGCATGAAACAAAGTCTGTGTACGTTGAACTATCAGAAAGCAAAGGTGTCACTATCTCAACCATCCATGTGGACAACTGGTACTTGGCATCACCATCCTTTCTGACTCTGAATTTACATGCTACCAACAAGCAATCATTTTCTTATAGTTATTCACACATACGTTCTTCACAGTAAAAAATATGGCACACTATTAATACAATGAAAAAAACAGTGTGTTGGCCGGGCTTAGTGGCTCAGTCTGTAATCCCAGCACTTTGGGAGGCCAAAGCAAGTAGATTGCCTGAGCCGGCAGGTTCGAGACCAGACTGGGCAACTTGGTGAGACCTCGTCTCTACAATAAATCAAAAAATTAGCTGGGCATGATAGCACGCACCTATAGTTCCAGCTACTTGGAAGGCTGAGGAGTAAGGATCACCTGAGCCCAGCAGGTCGATGCTGGGGTGGCTGTGAGTATGCCACTGCACTCCAGCCTGGGTGACAGAGACTCCAACTCAAAAAAAAAACCCCGTGTGTTCAGGGTAACCTGTGATGTCATGTCAGCGCTCAGAAAGTTTCAGATTGTAGAGCATTTCAGACTAGGGATGCTTAATCTGTAGATGAAAAGTCCCTCATCTCACTTTCCTACCTCAATGTCCCTCCCTTCCTACCAATCTTTCTCAGACTTTCTTCAAATTATACGTACAGCTTGTAGATTGTACACCTACTATCTCTCACAAATACAAAATAGTCAAAGATTTAAAAAATCAACCACATTTGGCCTATGCATAATGTTCTGGAAAATTCTGTGAAAGACCAAAGGATTCCTCAAGTTTCTCCATCATAGCTCTCTTCTTGACTTTTCTCCCCACTCTATTGTAGAAATACAGTTTATCCCATTGACTATGACAAAGTAGAGTTACATTAAATCTCCCCGGCTCTCCTGGAGCAGTTAGGGTGATAAAGTGTTTAGGTTTCAAAGGAATGCAGCCTATAAGCAAAATTAACAACAAAAGACAAAGCCAGATATCAAAATACTGAAAAAATAGTGCTGTCAATAATGAAATAAGTACTGTAATATGAAGATTTTCCATGCCAAAAACCTCAAGGTAAATTTCAAAATGTATGTTTCAGAGACAAACTTTCCCTCATCTGTGACCTATATTTTTTCCTTCCACCCACTATATTCTCTTTTATTAAAACACAGGGGTAAACAATTTTGAAATCAAAGTGAGACTTATACACCCCAGCTGCAACTTCAACAAGATATCATCATGACTAAGCTCATATGACCCATAACTTTCCTAAATTATGCAATGCATAACAGTTTCACTGAAGTCATAATTGGTGACCTACAGAGTACTCCAAAAGCCAGGCTTCTGTGTATTATACATTTTTTTGCCCTTCAGAAAAATGTTGTCTTGTGTTTAATCAATATTTAGTGGTGCAGCTATGGTTACATTTATAGAATAAACAAACAATAAATAATAAACCCCTGAACAGTATCCCACATCCTTATTTTAAAATTAAAAAAATAAAATAATAAACCATGCTCTTTAACTATGAAACTATTTGTTAGTCTTGATCAACTAAAGCTAAATAAAACTAGGATTAAGTTAAGCAACAAATTACATCCTGTGCTGTCAAACAAACACAAAAAGCCATCCTTTAAAGAAAAAATACCCACAAGGCAAATGTTCATCACTGTGAACTTGACAACTAACTGCATCTTTCTGAGACTCATTTTTTTCTGCCTCTTTATTAAAAAAAAAAAAGACAATGTCTAAAAGAGAAAGGTTCTCTACAATGAAAGGTTCATTTCAGTCTCTAAGTTCCTCCATCAGAAGTGTCCTTATTTTCCCCCTTCACCTACCTGAATTTAAAGTCTAGGCTCAAGTATCACCTTCTGTAACCTTCCCAGGCTGAGTTTAGTGCCCCTTACTGACAATACTGCCATAATGTGCTCTAGTACTCTCCTCCAAAAGTGACTGTTTAGCTCTCCATACATCTATTTCACTCCACCATTGGTTTCTGAAGACAGAAATCTTTGTATTTCCAATGCCACACATAATACTTGGCAGACAATATGTGTTCCTTAAATACTTGGTGAATAAATGGATAAGTCTATGTATTTTTCTGGCACTGATAGTCTGCACTTTGCAAATTAAAAAACAAAACATGGCCGGGCGCAATGGATGAAGCCTTTAATCCCAGCACTTTGGTGAGAGGACTGCCTGAGCCCACAGGGTCGAGAACAGCCTGGGCAACTTGGTAGACATCATCTCTACAATAAATTGAAAGATTAGCTGGGCATGGTAGTGCACACCTGTAGTTCCAACTACTTGGAAGGCTGAGGCGGAAGGATCGCCTGAGTCTAGCAGGTCGATGCTGGGGTGGCCGTGAGCATGCCATTGCCCTCCAGCCTAGGTGATGGAGTGAGACTCCAACTCAAAAAAAACCCAAAAAACAAAAAACCTCATGATATGCAAGTGTTGTACACTGATGTAGAAAGTAATGTTTTACTCTAAACTGTATGCTTCCTTAATGTTTATTTTTCCACCTGTGAACTCCAATATAATAACATAAGTGAAACAGCTGTGTTAGGGTAGCGCAAATATAATTCTAGTATGTTAAAATACATGTTTATTCTTTTTATTAACATTTATCCTTAAAATGAAACATATCCTTACCCTGCTGCTCCATCCTAACCACTCCTCTACTTCAAAATCTCAGCACTTTTCTTTATTAATCTAGTCATTTGTAATCATCTCAGTCTGAGACAACCACAAGGCAATTGTTCAGGTGAGAACATTCTCAACACCGCCGCCTCCCCGGAACACAGCAGACCTTTAATATTCATTAGTCAATTACAATTCCAGTCCATTAAATAAGGCAAAAAATGACAGGTAACAAACTAATGCAAAAACTTTGATGAGCCATGCGGAAAACCCACATGGTGTTTCAATCTGCATAATACTGTACACGGTCCCACGGTGGGATTTGGGGACAATACAACCATGAAAAATGACAAGGCTACCACTTAACGCTTCACTACAAATTCATCAAACTGTCTTACATCTAAACTTTTAAAAGATAAAGGACCCTAAGATACACTGGAAGATTCCACCAAACTTCACATCTCTTAATGTAGGCCCATCCTTAAAGCCCAATCTCTCTGGACAAAATAAAATTAAATAGGAACTCTCTAATTTCTGGACTCTAAACTGATCAGACTCGTCATCCCTGATCATTTCCTTCTTTAACAATGCAAGGAAAGCATTCACAGTGGCAGCATCACAAATTGGCTTGTCAGGTTTTAGCTTCCCCCACCCCCAAGCATCTCCGATAAGCTACAATTTAAATAAAACTAAGAACGTGCTTAGGAAGTTTGCAAAACGCAACTCCAAAACTCCAGTCGCCGCCTTCCAATCACATTGCTGCGTAAGAAGCTCCTACAGTAGAAATTCTAGGTTCCTCCTTAGAGAGTAAAGAGGCACTCTGGAGCTTGGGGCCCTGCCTTCGGTAAGAACACACAACACACTAGATTTGTTCGTTACCAGGGCAGAGAACTTGACCACAGCCCCCTCTCCAAACACGAGCCAGCTGCCCCCAGCCCTCCTTACCGCTTTCCCAACACACCCCACAAACACAAACCTAGGAAGCAGACCCCCTCCAAGACGCCCAGTCACTACGGGAAACCCCTCAGGTACCCCTTTCCCACTCAGGGAGACAAGCTCCTCTCCTTTATTCTTTCCCTCAACTAGGCGAGCCACACCCCCTTTCTACTTTGAAAACTTCGGGACGCGGCACATCGACCAAAACCCCGCCCCCAAACACCTGATAGATCCAGCTCCCCTGCTCTTCCCTCCAAGGAGCGCGCTCCAGGCGCCGGGCACCGGCCTAAGCCCACTCCCCGGGTCTTTACCGACTCGCTGGTGGGAATCGAAGCCCGGATCGTCTGGAGGTCGCGGCGCCAGCACGAAAGGAACCAAGCTGGTCAGGAACAGCAGACACTGCCTCATGTTCCCGGCCCAGCCACCGGCTCTCCTCTCTGGGCAGCCTTCGCCTGACGGAGGTTCGCGAAACTGCTCACATCTGGGAAGGAGGTCTGCCCGGCCTGGGCCGGCCGCTCAAACCTCTTCTCCCTCTCGCGCCGCCTCCCCGGAACACAGTAGACCTCAGCCGAGGCCCCCGGAAGCGCAAGTGGCGCTCGGAGAGACCGGCTCAGCCCGCTTCCGGCCGCCGCCGACCCCCGCACCGCCCACAGCCGGAAGCAGGGCACCGCGCGGCATGCCGGGAGGCTCGTTTGCCCCGCCCCGCGCCGCCATTTTCCCCTCCGCTGGGATTTCGTCGGCGACTGCCTGGCGTCTGGCCGCGACGTCCTTACTTGACCTAGCCGGGCCTTGCATCTGTCCCCGAGTGACCGCGGCGAGGGGAGGGGAAAGCTTGCGAGCGGGCCTCAGAGGCGTGTGCTCAGGCCGCCTCCTTTGTCTCAGTGCTCACGTCTAGTTGGGATCCTTGTTATCTTTTTAGTAAAGGGGCTGTAAAAACCGGCCCGGGGCCCGGCTTTCCCGGGTCGCACGAGAAGGCGCGCCTGCCTTGATGCCTCAAGTGCTCTGCCTGGTGCGCTCCAGTGGGAGGGCGGGAGCATGAAGCCGGCCGCAGAGTGCCGTAGGGATGAAGGCTGGGCCCCTGGAAGAGACCTCGCGGCCACGCGCCGGCTTCTGCACGACCAGCCTCCCGACGCAGATCAGGTATCTGGCTCCGCGTCTCTCAGCCGCGACGTCTGTCTGGCTTCCGTCCGTTCATTGACACGAGAAAGGATTTGAGGGAAAAAGAAACAGACGTTTCCTGAGTGTACATTTGGTCCATGGCCCCGCTGTAGGGACGGGGTCTACGGGCATTTCCAGAAACTAGAATCCTAGGACTTTATCTGTGAGTACAGAAGCTGGAGTCTTCCCATCCACTTCTTTTTTTTTGGAGTTGTGGAGTCTCACTCCGTCTCCGAAGCTGGAGTGCAGTGGCACGCTCATGGCCACTCCAATGTCAGTAGCAGGAACTACAGGCGCGCGCCACCGCGCCCGGCCTCCACCCGCTTCTTAATTTCAGTCCTATACTTGGTCCGTTTAGCTTAGACTGGACATTACCAGGGCAATTTGGTGTGCATAATTTTAGTTCTGGTTTAGTGAGCCTGTATGGTGCTGAATGAAACATTCTGAGAACGTTAGGGGTGTGTTGTTCAGCTAAAGTTTATGCAAGTAGAACATCACACGTTTTCTACTAAGAGTGAGTAGGACGGCTTGGGTTATGAAATGGTAAGTTGTTAGGACTAAAATACAAGTCCTAGTCGAGTTTCAAGGCTTCCTCCTAATAAAATATTCAAGCTGTGGTTGAAATTAATGTTCACTGTGGTATGCTCCAGTAAAATATCAGCATCTTTTTTTCAACAGTTTTCATCCATAATTCATGGCTTTGCATATTTTTGGCTTAAGTCACCCGAACCTGCTCTGAAGTATAAAATGTTCTGCTTGAACATACATTGATGGCATTTCTAATCAAAAAGCAGAATTTCACCTCTGCAAATGTACACAACTCGTTAAAAAATTATGTTCCGTAAAAATGTGTCAGTTGCATATAGTTTTTGGTATACGTTTCAAAATGCCATCCTATTTCTTCTCTGAGGATCCAGGTACCATACTCTCCAGCTTATCACTTCGGTATATTATAGATTGTATTCTTTTGGTGTCCTCCACAGCTCTTGTACAGTGCCTTGTTCATAGAAGGCACTTAGCTATCTGTTTAATGTTGTTTTAAAAACATTAAAGCTCCTGACCCATTTTCTTAGAACCAGAAGTCCTAGATTTGGACAGTCCTGACTTCAAGTAATCTTTTCAATTCACAAATTACTACCCAAATTATAAGTCCAATTTGAAGCTCATCTTTCATTTATCAGTTGTCCATGCTTTTGAGATAAAAGAGCACTACTTGGGAGAGATAAAGAGCCAGAGAAACATGATAAGGATACACTGGATACTCAGACTATTGTAGAAGTCACTAGTCTTCAAATTTTTATTTCCCTCAAAATAACTTTCTAAAAATATATACATTTTTTAATTTTTAGGTATATTTTTGAATTTTTTTCATTATAAATGCTGGTAGTTGCTAGGTTTGAAATTTCCAGCACAATGTAAATACATTTAAAATTAAAACTGCTAAGTTGGTCAGGCTCAGTGGCTCATGCCTATAATCCTAGCACATTGGGAGACGGAGGTGAGAGGATTGCCTGATTGCACAGGTTCGAGACCTCATCTCTTCAAGAAATCCAAAAATTAACGGCTTAGTGGCATGTGCCTGTACTCCCAGCTACTTGGAATGCTGAGGCAGAAGAATCACCTGAGGTGGCCATGAGCGTGACACTGTACTCCAGCCTGGGCGACAGAGTGAGACTCCAACCCAAAAAAAAAAAAAACCCCAAAAAACTACTAGGTCATTCTTTTAATAGTTTCCAGTGTAATATAAATAACTCAGATTTGGTAGCCACTGTGGTAGACAGTCTCCAAGATGGACACCAATGGTCCCTGCATTCTGATGTTCACACCATTGGATAGTCAGTTCTCTTCCACACTGACCAGGGTGGGTCTCTGTGACCAGTAGCAGGCAGCAGAAGTGATGGCATGTCACTTCAGAGATTAGTTCATAATAGACTGTCTTCCATCTCAGGTGCTTGCTTGCTCGCTCGCTCGCTTGCTTGCTCAATATTGGATCACATGCTCAAGGAATCCCGCTTTCATGTCATAAGAACACTCAGGAAAGCTATGGAGAGGACCATAGGAACAGAGGTCAGCAACCAACAGCCAGTAAGGAGCTGCCAAGGGCTGTGTATGAGCTTGGAAGGAATCCTCCAGCCCCAGGCAAGCTTTGGGATCACTGCAGCCCCTGACCTAGATGACTGACTACAACTAAACCACTCCCAGATTCATGAGCCTCAGAAACTATGAGAGGTAAATGTTGTTTTAAGCAAATTACTCCTAAATAGGCGTAATTTGTTATAAAGCCACAATCATCCGTTCAGAAAATACATAAACAAGTTGATTAGATCCTTGGTTCTTAACATCTGAAGTGATTCTTATAATTTAGGATTTAATAAGGATAAGTTAAAAGATCACTTGAGTTTCCCCAACCTTATGTTGTGGAATGAATTCACTAATTTAGATACTGCAAGTGAATTTAAGAGTAAATATTTGCAATTATTAAACACATAGCTACATATGGTTCTGCAGTCAACTACCAAACTCACTTAAATATTGGTAAAACCTTAAGTCTAAATGATTAGAAAAATAGCTAACTGGGTTGTTTTGTTTTTGTTTTCTTCTGTCTGGCATCATCCTAGCTCTATTTCTCTTGCTAGCCAGCAGCATTTTTTATAACCACCCCATCAATCCTCATAGATATATAGCACCTTCGTCACTCTATTTCTAGAATACTAACTATTCCTACATTTGTATGCTTGGTGATGAATAAATCTGTAGGATATGTATGATACTTCTGCACATGATGTCCAGGTTAGCTCACTCAGTCTTTGGCAGCTCCTTGCTGGCTGTTGGCTCATGACCTCTATTCCTATGGGCCTGTCCATAGCTTTCCTGAATGTTCTTATGACTTGAAAGCAGACTTTCTGGAGGACGTGATCCAGTATTGAGCAAGCAAGCACCTGAGATGGAAGACAGTCTTTTGTGAATTCATCTCTGAAATGAAGCTAACCCCTCATGAAGTATGACTCAATCCACAAATCTCCATAAGACAACAGAATCATGAAATAAGACACAGAATTATGTACCAAGAACTCTGTTTTCCAAGGTTTTAGTTCAGAAATGTTAACCTTTTTCTGATCCTTTTAAAATGAAAAATGTTTATTTCATTTTTATGTTGTTACTGTTCATGAAGCAGAGATACTTGCAGATCCTCACTGATAGATTATTTGTTTTTGTTTCTGAGTTGGAATCTCAATCTGTCACCCAGGCTGGTGTGCAGTGGCATACTCATGGCCACCCCAGTGGATACCTGCTGGGCTCTGGTGATGCTTCCACCTCAGCCTTCCAAGTAGCCGGAACTACAGGCGAGCACTACCACTCCTGGCTAATTTTTGACTTGTAGAGACGTCCTGCCAAGTTGCCTAGGCTGGTTTCAAACCCGCATGCTCAGGCAATCCATCTGTCTTGGCCTCCCAAAGTGCTAGGATTACAGGCTGAGCTACTGAGTCCGGCCAACAGATGATTCATTTGGGAATTTTTATTTAATAGTCAAGAAAATAACCAGGCCTACTTGAAACTTACAATGTTTTCCCCAAAGTTCAAAAAAGAAAGAAATCAGGCATTTTGTTGAGAAATGAATCATTATTTTAAGAAGATACAGTTCCAGTATTTTAGTAAAACCATTTCTACCGCTAACCCCTCACACACATAATTTTTTATGTCTTATCAAGCTTTCTTGTCTTTATCAATTGTTTCTAGTGCCTAACCTGGACATCCTGTGAAGAAGAAGAATACATATCCTACGTATTTTATGCCATACAAAATACGGAGCTGTCGGTCATTTTTCTTCTTAAATCCCAGTCTCCCCTAGGATCTCAGAGTAATTGAATCACATGAATAAGTGAACATAGAGAGTAGATTGGACAAAGAGAACAAATGGAAACTTGTGCTGGTTTGAAATGACCTCAGGTCTGAAGTGGCCAGAACTCATTACTCTTGAATTGACGGGCCCCAGAGAGGAGACGCTCACCAATTACCCTCCAGTTCTACAGCAGCCAGAGACCTTAACTGCAAACTTGTTCTACTTAGTGCTCTTCAGAAAAACTGAACTCAGTTGTCCAGTGTTTAAAATCTGATCATTCTACTAGCATTTTAAGAATAATGCCAAAGACAGGAAGATTGCTTGAGTCTAGGAGTTTGAGACCAGGCTGGACAACATAGCGAAAACTCATCTCTACAAAATATCAGCCAGGTGTGGTAGCACGCTCCTTTAGTCCCCAGCTACTCAGGAGGCTGAGGCAGAAGGACCACCTGAGCACAGGTGATTGAGGCTGCAGTGAGCTATGATTGTGCCACTGCACTCCAGCCTGGGCAACAGAGTAAGACTCCGACTCAAAAAATAATAATAATGCCAAAGAGATACACAAAGGACTTATGTTCTAACACAGAAACACAAAACACCCGAGTGCAATAATGGCTTCAAAAAAATCAGGGTCATGCTCATGGCCACCCCAGCGGCGACCTGCTGGGCTCAGGCAATCCTGCCTCAGCCTTCCAAGTAGCCGGAACTACAGGTGCACACTACCACGCCTGGCTAATTTTTTGATTTATTGCAAAGATGAGGTCTTGCTAAGTTGCCCAGGCTGTTCTCAAACTCATGGGCTCAGGCAGTCCCCTCACCTCAGCCTCCCAAACTGCTGGGATTACAGGCTTGAGCCATCACAACAGGCCTTAATGTGTCTTTTATGGCCTTTTAAAAATTTTGATAGGCCAGGCACAGTGGCTCACCTCTGTAATCCCAGCACTTTAGGAGGCCCAGGCAGGAGGATCACTTGAACCCAGAAGTTCAAAACCAGCCTGGGCAACATAACTACCCCATTTCTACAAAAAAAAAAAAAAGAAAGAAAATGAGCCAGGCATGGTAGGATGCATGCCTGTTGTCCCAGCTACTTGGGAGACTGGTGAGGGCATCACCTGAGCCCATGAATATGAGGTTACTGGCATCCTTAAGAGAAGCGACACAGAAACATGGACAACACCATGGGAGGTTACAGTCTGCGTCACTGTACTCCAGCCTGGGTGATACAGCAAGACCCTGTATCAAAGAAAAAATTGTGATAAAGTACACATAATGCTGCTGAGGATGGTGGCTCATACCTGTAGTCCCAGCACTTTGGGAGATGGAGGTGAGAGGATTGCCTGAGTTCAGGGGTTCAAGACCATCCTGGGCAAATTGGCAAGACCTCATCTCTACAGTAAATAAAAAAATTAGCCACAGGCGCATGCCTGTGGCTCCAACTACTTGGAAGGCTGAGGCAGGAAGATCACCTGAGCCCAGCAGGTCAAGACTGCAGTGGCCCCGAGCATGCCACTGCACTCCAGTCTGGGCAACAGAGTGAGGCTCCGACTCAAAAAAAATACCCAGAAAACCATACACATAAAGTTTACCATAGATGTTCAATACATTCACAATGTTGTGCAATCATCGCCACCATCTCAGTCCAGAATATTATAATCACCCCAAAAGGAAGTCCTGTACCCATGAAGCAGTCACTTACTATTCCCCTTTCTCCTAGTTCCTGGCAACCACTAATTATACCACACAGTTTTGCCAGTGATATCCTTTTTCTGTTCCAGGATCTGATCCAGGATGCCACATTGCATTTAGTCACATTAATGTTTCATTTTATTTTATTTTATTTTTATTATATTTTTTTTGAGTCGAAGTCTCACTCTTACCCAGGCTGGAGCACAGTGGCACGCTCATGGCTACTGCAGCCTTGACCTGCTGGGCTTAGGCGAGCCTTCTGCCTCTGGAATCACAAACTTGTGCCGCCACACCTGGCTAATTTTTTTTTTTTTTTTTTTTTGGTAGAGAGGCCTCACCATGTTCCTCAGGCTGGTCTTGAACCCCTGAGCTCAGGCAGTCCTCTCACCTCCTCCTCCCAAAGTGCTGGAATTACAGGCTTGAGCCACTGTACCTAGCCACATTAATGTTTTAATCTTAGCATCATATAAAGCTGTTTTAAATATTTAATTCTGTAGAGAGGCACTAGTTAATATACTCAATTGGCATTCATGGAAACTGTCCAATGGAGTCCCTCACTAACTCTCCTTTGAATGAGTCCCTCACTAACTCTCCTTTGAATGAGTCTCATAGCACCTGATGTGACTTTCTTGCCACTGGTTTCCTCTCCAACAACACCTCAACTTGTCTTCTATAACACTGAATACGTATCTCTTACAGATGGGCTTTTTCTTTTATGGTTCATCCATCATTTTATCCTGCATTATCTCCTGATGATATTTTGCTGTCCTCCAACAAAACATAAGTTTGTTCCTAAGGTAGCAAGGACCCTGTACCTTACATATTGAACTTGTGCTTAAGGCAGTCAACAATATTTATGAAATGAAATCATTGTTACCTGATACACAGCGAGCTGTCCCACTATTTCCCCCATTTACATAAAATAGACAATTTAATGGTTATAGTGGGTAGAATTATATGCCCCCAAAAGATATGTTCAAGTCCTAACGCCTGGTACTTGTGGCCTTGCTTGGAAAAAACCTCTGCAGATATAATCAAGTTAAGATGAGGTCATCCTGGATGAGGGTGGGCCCTAAATCCAATGACGCGTACTTATAAGAAGAGAAACAACACACATAGGAGCACATGGACAACACCATGGGAAAATGGAGGCAGAGATTGGAGTTAGCATCCATAAGCCAAGGAACACCCAGGATTACCCACAACCACCAGAAGCCAGGAAGAGACAAGGAAGGATTCTTCCTAGAACTTTTAGGGACACCTTGATTTTAGACTTCCAGACTCTAGAAGCATGAGAGACTAAATCTCTCTTGTTTTAGGTCACCTAGTTTATGATATTTTGTTACAGCAGCCCTAGAAAAATAATACAGTGTTCATGGAACACATTTTGAGTTTGCCTACCCTTCTCCCTTTTCTTCTATAATTCCTCTTGCCTTGGAGTATCCTTGCTCTATGTATCCAACTACCAAAAACCTGACCATCTTTCAATGACCATCTTTTTTATTTTTTTATTTTTGAGTAGGAGTCTCATTCACCCAGGCTGGAGTGCAGTGGCACGTCACAGCCACTGCAGCCTCGACCTGCGGGGCTTAGACGATCCTTTCGCCTCAGCCTTCCAAGTAGCTGGAACTAGGTGTGTGCCAGCACACCTGGCTAATTTTTTGATTCATTGTAGAGACCTGGTCTCACTCTGTTGCTCAGGCTGGTCTCAAACCCATGGGCTTAGTCAGTCCTCTCACCTCAGCCACCCAAAGTGCTGGGATTACAAGCATGAGCCACCACACCTGGCTAAGTTGACATTTTCTACTCCTCCTTGTCTACTCCTAAATTCTGATATTACATCTTTTGTGATTTAATCATTATTCTCCAACTTATTCACTCTTCTCCATGAAGCCTGGAAACCAGGTCTCAATAGGTATGCACCCAAGTTTGCACTGCTCCTCTCTCCCCATGCTCTTTGCTTCTTCGATTGGGGAAAAGCCCCCCACTGTCCTGGGCCAGATATACTGTCAGGAGAAAATTTGGCAATTGGGCATGGGACTAATTCCATTTGAGGAACCTTATTTCATGAATCTGTCCCATGAAAATAAAATATGACTAGTTAACAGTCTTGAATGATTTTTTTTCTTTGCTTTTTGGCAAGTTTCAGTTTATTCTTACTTGAGGGAGAACAATAAAATCCACAAGTCCCAATTTTCAACCTAGTCCGGCAACTTAACCACCTCACTCACCTGGCCTCTCTCTGGACCTGCTCACTGGCAGAGAGCTTCTTGCTAGTCATAAGATGACCAAGAGACAAGGCAGTAGGAGATTGAAAGAAGAGCAGCTTCGAGGCACGGTGACTCACGCCTGTAATCCCAGCACTTAGGGAGGCTGAGGCAAGAGGATTGCCTGAGCCCACAGGTTGAAGATCAATCTGGGCAACTTGGAGAGACTTCGTCTCTACAATAAATCAAAAAATTAGCCAGGTATGGTGGTGTGCGCCTGTAGTTCCAGCTACTTGAAAGGCTGAGGCCTAAGGATCGCCTGAGCCCAGTAGGTCAAGGCTGCAGTGGCCATGAGTGTGCCTCTGCACTCCAGTCTGGGCGACAGAGTGAGACTCCAATTCACAAAAAGAAAAAAAAAGCCTTGGCGCATGGCTCAAGCCTATAATCCCAGCACTTTGGGAAGTGGAGACAAGAGGATTGCCTAAACTCAGGGGTTCAAGACCAGCCTGGGCAACTAAGCGAGACCTCGTCTCTACAATAAATAAATTAGCCTGGCGAAGTGGCACGTGCCTGTGGTTCCAGCTATTTGGAAGGCTAGGGTGAAAGGATCGCCTGAGCCCAGTAGGTTGAGGCTGTGGTGGCTGTGAGCATGCCACTGCACTCCAACCTGGGTGACAGAGTGAGACTGACTTAAAATTTTAAAAAAGGGCAGCAGAGCCCTGGGTAACCAAGGCCATAAACAAAAAGAGTCAGGGTCTTAGGGGAGTCGCTTTTATATCTTTGAAATCACTCAGTACTTCTCCAGGGATGTTGGTTTGGGGCCCATGGAGAGGTGCCCCGCCCACAATAAAAGTTTAAACAAAAACAAACTTGGACTTAGAGAGTCCTGGCTGATGATAGGCAAGCCCATCCTTCTTATACGAGAATGGATCATTTACCTGAAAGTGGATTAGGGAAAAGAGGAGTTTCGGGGAGTGGTGGAGGGTGAAAAATCACCTCTAGGGTACAGTGTGCACAGGAGGGTAATGGACAGTTAAAGCCCAGACTTCTTTGCCACTATATAATACATTCGTGTAACCAAAACCTATCTGTACCCCCTCAAGCTATTGAAATAAACAGAAAAAAAAGGAGGTGATCAGGTTGTGGAGAAGCTGCTCCTGCAGAACTCTCGACTCCACAGGCATGGCATTCACAATGCTGCATCTAGGAAAGGTATCCCCAGGGTTGTACAGTCTGCAAGCTGACCATTCCTACCAGGAACCAAGATGAGGCCAGGGTCTAAGACTATGATCAATGAGATCTGCTAGTGAAAACATCTTAGAACCTAGACTACAGAAAGAAGCACTCCTGCTTCCATGCTGTTTAGATCAAGCATGTAAAATAAGAACTACCTGTCTAGTGCGCCTGTTTCTGCTGATGCAGAGCTTAGAAATCCCTAAATTCCAATTTGTGTGGCCACTGTAAAGTTCTGTGCTTTGCTTCCAGGGGTCTAATCACCCTGAAGAGCCAGAACATAAAGGGTTGCCTCGGGGAATATTACCATTTATTTATTGGCTTTCTCTGAAAGACGTGTACATTGATGTAGAATTTCAACACTGGTTCATTACGGGTATCATGTGCAACCCTTGATATTTGATCACTGTGACTATCTAGTTTTTGTATTGATTTATTTACATTCTGCCTTGTTCCAGAAATAACTTCAAAGCAGACATTCATGAACAACTCCAGTTAATGACATAGACAATAATTTGAAATATACAGAGGAACGAGGCTGCTATTTAGTTCAGTGATGTTTTCAAGCCTTTTTTTTTTTTGCTTTTAGCTGTAGCACCTTATCACCTAAAGAAATTTTTTGCAGAATCTTAATGTATAACACTGATCAAAGCAGAACTACTGGGTTTGAAGTACTCCAGAACCATCTCGTAAAACCTTGCGTCTTGGAATTTACAGAAAAAGAGGTTCAGGGATTTTCCCAAATGTACACAGCAAGTTAGGGGCAGGAATGACAGCCCAGCCTTCCTGATCTTCAGTCCAGGGCTCTCTTCTGACAGCTTCAGGAAATGAGCCTTGGCTAGTTTTTGATTGCCATCTGACAGACAAATGTGCCTTCCAACAGTCAGTAACAAGATCACCTACCCAGACAGTATGCTCAAAAAGAACAGCTGGAAGGCCAGACATTCACTAATTGCTACCTCCAGTCCCTCAACAGCAGGGCATTCAAGTTGAGCACTTAATGCAAAATTCAAAGGAATGAGATGTCTATTTTGGAAGACATGAGAGTACAATGCTCTCTCACAGAGTGAAGAGCTTCCCACCTCTTGGTGAGGGAGAGGGATATTCGCCCTTGAGATTTTTCTTAAGAGAAAGTTGGGGTGGAAGTGCCTAATTTGTGTGTGTAATCTCTCGACAGTATGGTTTTAACGCACAAAGGACTGAGAAGAAAATGATTGGTACCCTTTCCAGCTAAGAAGTAGAATCTTCCCAGGAGCCATCTGAAACTTTCTTCACTTTGGATTGAATAAGTTAGCAACGGATTTTCTTTAGCTTTAGGGAAGCTGTTCATTGTGTCTAAGCAGCAGGCTTCATAGCAGAAAATTCAGAAATCAAGGACAAGACAAATCTTCCAAATCCTTTATCAGTTAGGCCTTTTAATTGCAAACAAGAGGAACCAACTCAGGCTAAGCCAAAAAAGTTTACTGGATAGAAACACTGAGTCAGCCAAACCTAGTCTACAAGCCTATGTTTCAGTGACCAAACGATGGACACTGGCCCTGTCTTCTACCAAGACCATACAATGGCATGGGGTAATAGGAACTTTTCAGTTGCTGCATGGGCAAATATGACCAGTATCCACTACAGTTCCTTGTAGCTTTAAGTCCTACAGCCAGTTGATCTGCAAACAAGAAAAGGATGAAAAATCAAATCCTGTCTCCTGAAGATGTTTTGATTAATTTGGCAAAACCATCATTAGTAAGGAAGACTAGTGCCAAAGTGAATTTCATGATAATCCATTTCTTTTTTCTTCTTTTTTTTAGTCAAGGTCTCACTCTGTCACCCAAATTGGAATGCAATGGCACAATCACAGCTCACCAAAGCCTTGACCTCCTGGACTATGGCCATCCTTCCACCTCAGCCTCCCAAGTAGTGGTGAATACAGGCACATGCCACCATATCTGGCTAATTTTTTTTTTTTTACTTTTTTTGTAGAGACAGTCTCACTATGTTGCCCAGACTAGTCTTAAACTCCTGGGCTCAAGTAATCCTCCCACCTCAACCTCTGAAAGCATTGGGATTACAGACATGCCACTGCATCCAGGCAAGAATCCATTTCTTCTTTTAATTTTTTGGGTTTTTTTGAGTCAGATTTTCACTCTGTCACCTAGGCTGGAGGGCAGTGGCATGCTCACAACCACTGCAACCTTGACCTGCTGGGCTCAGGCAGTCCTTCTACCTCAACCTTCCACATAGCTTGGAACCACAGGCATGTGCCACCATGCCTCACTAATTTTTTTATTTATTGTAGAGACGAGATTTTGCCAAGTTGCCCAGGCTGGTCTCGAACCCCTGGGTTCAAACAATCCTCTAGCCTCGACCTCCAAAAGTACTGGTAGATTATAGGTGTGAGCCACCATGCCTGACAGTATTCTTAACTTCAGTGAGACAAGGTTTTGAAGGAGGAATAGGAATTTGTTAGGCAAGAAAGGAAAGGAAGGCCATTATAGACATGGACAATGGTATTTATTTATTTTATTTATTTATTTTTTTTTTTTAGGGTTAGAGTTTCACTCTGTCGCTCCGGCTGGAGGGCAGTGGCACGCTCACGGTAATCACAGCCTTGACCTGCTAGACTTTATTCAGGTGATACTACTGCCTTAGCCTTCCAAGTAGCTGGAATTACAGGCACGCACCACCCTGCCTGGCTAATTTTTATTATTTTTATTTCTTATTTTTTTGAGTTGGAGTCTCACTCCACCACCCAAAAGAGTGGTGGAGTGGAGAGCAGTGGCACACTCATGACCACCACAGTGTTGACCTGCTGGGCTCTGGCGATCCTTCTGCCTCAGCCTTCCAAGTAGCCGGAACTACAGGCGCATGTTACCATGCCTGGCTAGTTTTTGATTTATTGTAGAGATGAGGTCTCACCAAGTTGCCTGGGCTGGTCTTGAACCCGCAGGCTCAGGCAGTCCACTCGCCTCAGCCTCCCAAAGTGCTGGGATTACAGGCGTGAGTCACTGCGCCCAGCAGTATTCTTAACTTCAGGGAAACAAGGTTTTGAAGAATGAATAGGAATTTGTTAGGCAAGAAAGGAAAGGAAGGCCATTGTAGACATGGACAACGGCATTTATTAAAGTATGAGCTTGACCCTTGTGCTGCGTTGTGAAGCACACAGTACAACCCATAAATATTCCTTGCCAGAAAAGAATCTAATACATCTCTGTGTCTTGAGCTAATTTCCACTTACAGGAGAGACAGAGGATAAAAGAATTAGCTAGGCCAGGCTCGGTGGCTAGGCCTGTAATCCCAGCGCTTTGGGAGGCCGATGTGTGTGGATTGCCTGAGCCCGCGGGTTCGAGACCTCATCTCTACAATAAATCAAAAAACCAGCCAGGCGTGGTAGTGCGCGCCTGTAGTTCCAGCTACTTGGAGGCTGAGTGGAAGGATCGCCAGAGCCCAGCAGGTCAGGGCTGCGGTGGCCGGGAGCGGCCACTGCACTCCAGTCTGGGCGACAGAGTGAGACTCCAACTCAAAAAAAACAGAATTAGCTAAATAAAGCCACAAGAAACCAAGAGTCAAATCCAAAATGGGGAGATATTCTATAGAACCTGGCCTCTGCAACAAAACAATGCCCCCACTTAAAAAAGAGCAGGATGCTCTAGATTAAGCACCACTGCAAACAAAAGCAATGTGTGTACCTTGTTTGAATTGTAATTCAACAAACCATTAAAAATATTTTGGAGATGACTGGAAGAATTTGATTAAGAACTGAATAATAAACCCAGGCACAGTGGCTCACGCCTATAATCCCAGCACTTTGGGAGGCTGAGGTGAGAGGATTGCTTGAGCCCAGGGTTCGAGACCAACCTAGGCAACTTGGCGAGACCAAATCTCTACAATAAATCAAAAAATTAACAGGGCATGGTGGTGCATTCCTATAGTTCTAACTACTTGGAAGGTTGAGGTGGAAGGATCACCTGAGCCCAGCAAGTTGAGACTGTGGTGGCCGTGAGCATGCCACTGCACTCAGCCTGGATGACAGAGTGAGACTCCAACTCAAAAAATACTTAAGAAAAATACATTATCTCATAATAAAGAACTAAAAGACAGGCACAATGGCTCACACCTATAATCCCAGCACTTTGGGAGGCTGAGGTGAGAGGATTGCTGGAGCTCAGGAGTTCAAGACCAGACTGGGCAACATAGCAAGACGTCGTCTTTACAAATAAATTAAAAATTAGTTGTGGTGACGTGCGCCTGTAGTCCCAGTTACTCGGGAGGCTGAGGCAAAAGGATCACTTGAACCCCGGAGTTCAAGGCTGCAGTGAGCCTGATTTGATTGTGCCCCTGCACTTCAGTCTGGGTAGACAGAGTGAGACCCTGACTCAAAAAATAAAAAAAGAGAGATATAGAGGCATGAAATAATCATATTTATTTAGGGGGTACTACTGAGTTCCTACTGTGTACCAGGTACCAGGTCCTTGTCTGTTTTGTTCACCTAGACTAATGTCTGCCATGTAATAATCAAATATTTGTTGTATGCAGGCTGCATTAATTATCTTATATACTCCTAAAACAATCCTTTCAAGCATTTTTCTTTGCTTTGCTTTTTTTGAGTTGGAGTCTCATTCAGTCACCCAGGCTGGAGTGCAGTGGCACACTCACGGGCACCACAGCAGCCTCAACCTGCTGGTCTCAGGTGATCCTTCTGCCTCAGCCTTCCAAATAGCTGGAACTACAGGTGCACACCACCATGCCCAGCTAATTTTTTGATTTACTGTAGAGATGAGTTCTCAGCAAGTTGCCCATGCTGGTCTCAAACCCCTGGGCTCAGGCAATCCTTTCACCTCAGTCTCCCAAAGTGCTGGGATTATAGGCATGAGTCACCACACCTGGCAAGCATTCTTCTTATTTTACAGATTGGAGGACTTGTCCAAGGCCACACAACTATAAATAGAGTCAAAGTTCAAATCCAGAGCCATCTGACTTTCCCTTCATAATTAGCACCTATAGGAAGTTGGCATAGCTTCGCGAACTCTACTTATTTGCAAGTGGTTCAAACAAATAAACAAAACAACTCTTGGACAACATACTATAATACCTACTTAGATCACCCTACTTTATCCACACTCCTCCAGGCTGCACTCTTCTATCTGACATTTCTCTTTATTTTTATTTATTAATTTTTGAGTTGGAGTCTCACTCTGTCGCCCAGACTGGAGTGCAGTGGCTGCTCCCGGCCACCGCAGCCTCGACCTGCTGGGCTCCGGCGATCCTTCCGCCTCAGCCTTCCGAGTAGCTGGAACTACAGGCGCGTGCTACCATGCCCAGCTAATTTTTTGATTTATTGTAGAGATGAGGTTTCGTCAAGTTGCCCAGCCGGGTCTCGAACCCTCAGGCTCAGGCAATCCACTCACCTCGGCCTCCCAAAGCGCGGGATTATAGGCTGAGCCACCGAGCCCAGCCTGACATTTCTCTTTAAATATTGTACATATTTCATTCATGGACTGGGTCTGAACTGCTACCATGTGACAGGCAGTGTTTTGGTATGTTTGATATCTCGTGTGTTTTCACTTCGTTTCCCCACACTATAAACTTGAGAGATGAGGCCAGCTCTTTTATGTCTACACATCCCTCATTGCCAAACACAAGATTGGAAATATACTAAGTGACCAACAAAGACTTGAATATTGGCCAGGCTTGGTGGCTCAGTCTGTAATCCCAGCATTTTAGGAGGCTGAGGCCAGTGGATTGCCTAAGCCCACAGGTTCAAGACCAGCCCAGGCAACTTGGCGAGACCTCCTCTCTATACAATAATTCAAAAATCAGCTGGGTGCGGTAGCATGCGCCTATAGTTCCAGCTACTTGGAAAACTGAGGCAGAAGGATTGCTGGACCCCAGCAGGTCGATGCTGGGGTGGCTATGAATGTGCCACTGCACTCAAGCCTGGGTGACAGAGTGAGATTCCAACTCAAAAAAAAAAAAACTATCACTGCTTTATCATTTTCATTATTTGACCTATTAGAAATTTAAGCAAGACTTGCAGAGATGTCAGGTTATCTGCCATTCCAGAAGTGACAGTGATTTGGCCTGAAATAGCTTTCTCCTGATCCTTTTTCTAGTCCTGAATCTTAAAGGCAAACAAAAATGTCAACTAAACACCTACGTGTGTGTATATATATTATATACATGATATGTATACATGATGTATGTATATATATGTATATATTATATACATTATATGGATATGTATATATATGACACATATTTATCTTTAAAAAAGGTTTATTCATGTCTAATCAGTTATGTAGGAACTGGAGGGACTGGTGAATAGGAACACGAGGATTGAATTCAAGAGCTCAAACTTGAAACACTACTATTGGACCCCTATTTTGATTCAAGTGACCTTTACAGCTATTAGTCATCTCAGATGATGCCCAAACATCACATTTCTGAGCCTCCTGCCCATCACTAGGATATATCTCTGGCTTCCTGTCTCAAGCTTTGGGCACGTCAGTACTTATCCCACATTAATACTGAATGCAGATCTCTGATCTTGTATCTAACGGTCAGCCACATCTCCAGCCTTCTTACAAAGATCTAAGATTCTAAGAACCAATTCTTTTTTTTTTTTTTTGAGTTATTGTAGAGATGAGGGCTTGCCAAGTTGCCTAGGCGGGTCTCGAACCCGCGGGCTCAGGCAATCCACTCACCTCAGTCTCCCAAAGCGTGGGATTACAGGCTGAGCCACCAAGCCCAGCAAGAACCAGTTCTTCTAACTCATCTTGGTATCTTCTCACATCATGAAATCCATCTGGTCAAGACTAGAGTAAAACTCTTTTTACTTTTTTTTTTTTTTTGAGTTGAAGTCTCACTCTGTTGCCCAGGCTGGAGTGCAGTGGCACACTCACGGCCACCGCAGCCCCGACTGCTGGGCTCTGGCGGTCCTTCTGCCTCAGCCTTCCAAGTAGCTGGAACTACAGGCATGTGCTACCACGCCTGGCTAACTATTTTTACTTAAATACACGCCTGGCTAACTATTTTTACTTAAATACAAAACAGTTAACATGGATGACTATGTAAGATGGGCCAATACAATTGGCACATGAGTCTGTGCATACATATAACCCAATTAATTTCTACTAGTTAGAAGAAAGCCCTCATGCATTTCAAGTGGGCTCAGATTTCAAGAGTGCTGAACTCAGACCACAAATTCTTAAATCTTTTTTTTAAAGATGGGGTCTCATTCTATTGCCCAGGTTGTAGTGCTGTGGCATGATCATAGTTCACGGCAACCTTTTACTCCTGGCCTCAAGCAATCCTCCCATCTCAGCCTCCCCAGTAGCTGCTGGGACAACAGAATCACCACCGTCTTTTGACTTATTTTTACTACCTTGCTGAGAAACTCACCTGATCTTTATCCTGTTCTTCATTATTTAGGCTTCCTTATCGTGGTCCTTGATCAGCAGCATCAGCATTACCTGAGAGTTTGTTAAAAACACAAATCATGGCCTGGTGGGGTGGCTCACGCCTGTATTCCCACCAGTTTGGGAGGTGGAGGTGAGAGAATTGCCTGAACCCACAGGTTTGAGACGAGCCTGGGCAACATGGCGAGACCTTGTTTCTATAATAAATAAAAAAATTAGTTGGGCATGGTGGCACACACCTGTAGTTCCAGCTACTTGGAAGGCTGAGGCAGAAGGATCACCTGATTCCAGCAGGTCGAGGCTGAAGTGGCCATAAGCCTGCCACTGCACTCCATCTTGGGTGACAGAGTGAGACTCTGACTCAACAAAAAAACCACACACAAATGATGCTCTGATTTCTCTTCAGAATGAATAACTCTTTTGCCTTTTACTAAAACAAGCAAACAAAAACTACAAAATAATGTATGGGGTCCTACCTTAGACTTACTGAATCAATGCAGTCTTTTTAGCAAATCCCCCAATTCTGATGGACACTAAAGTTTCAGATCTTACTACCAATCACCAACAGTTAGCTCTTGACCAAAAGAAACAAAAGCATTTTTTCTTAGCACTTGTTTTTTGGGTCCTGATTTTTCTTCACTTGTTTCAACAGAATGACCTCTCCCCACTGTATTTCATCAGAGATTGCTAATTAGAAGAAAACCATTGCTTAATAGTTTTTTTTTTTAACTTTGCATTCCCAATTTACACTGTCATTTTCTTTTTGTGTCTATGTCCTTGAAAATCTAGGGCAATAGTTCTGCTCAAAGTATTGTTGATTTCCTTATCCACAAGACTAGTTTCACTTTATCAAAACTTTCTAGTTCCAAAATTAGGCTGTCCTACAACTCACCTCTTTCCCATATTTAAATACTTTCACACATTGGCTCACAGGCCACACAGGTTGTATGCCTTTTATAGGTAAGAAAATGAAAGCTCAGAGATGAAGGTCATAGCTATAAAGTAGTGAAGATTAATTAAAGTTCTAGTGCCTGGCTCATAACAGGCACTCAATACATTTAACAAGTACACGAATGAACGTGGAAGCCAGATCTGACTTTCAGGCTGGTCCTCTTTTCAAACTCCTCTCATGTTAGGTAGTTGTAAGAACAGATATGCCTAGTTCCAAAAAGGGTTAATAATCTTGTCCCCTTTATCCTCCTAGCTCCAAAGTTATGGCATTGCCACCAGTCTCAGAACATAGTGGTCTTAAGACATCTTTCCAGTGAATCCTCCAAGGTTCTTACCAAGTTCCAGAATAGCTGAAAGAACACGTCAACGAGAATGACTGAAATACAGGACCTTGTCTTGAAGACACACAGGGCTAGAATGGAAAAAGAGCTCTCGGTACTAATTCCAGATGGGTAAAAACCTAGTAATATCAGCAGAAAATGAGAAACAAGCAGTAGTCTGACCTTTTTTTAAAGACCCGAGGTATTCAAGTCAGACAGTAGAGTGAAGCCCACAGAATGACTGCATGACACAGATCTTTGCAATAAATACCAGCTTCCAGCATACACATCCACAGAAAAGGAAGAGTTAACCTGAGCCTGATTAAGTGGTTTACTGCCACCACACCTCTGGTAGTAAAAAGAAAAACAGGCTCCACTCAAAGTTAAATCTGTTGGCCTTAAACAAGCTTTTTCTATTTTTCTTCATTGTTATCTAGATATCTTCGACTGTAAGCTGTCACCAAAAAATGCATGGTTATTTCACTTGGGCAAATTTATTTTGAGTCTGGGTCTCTGTCACTGAGACTGGAGTGCAGTGGCACAATTATGGCTCACCACAGCCTCCACCTCCTGGGCTCAGATGATCTTTCCACCTCAACCTCAGCCTTCTGAGTATAACTGAGACTACAGGAGCACACAACGCCCGGCTAATTTTTTTGTAGAGATGAAGTCTCACTATGTTACCCAAGATGGTCTCAAACTCCTAGGCTAAAGCAATCTTCCCGCCTCAGCCTCCCAAAGTGCTAGAATTACAGGCATGAGCCATCACACCTGGCTGACACAGCCATTTTAAAGTCAAGTATGGTTAAGCAGTAATGTCAAGTTTGTCTTCAAGAACTCTGTAGCTCCAGAACTACCCTAAAGTACCTACTAAATGATCAAGAAAGGGTACTGTTAGGTGGCTTGTGTCAGTACTGAATTGTAATGTCCCTAAAATTCAACTGTAATATACAGTCATGTGTCATGTAAGAAGGATATGTTCTGAGAAATGCATCATTAGGTGCTTTCTTCATAGTGTGATCAGAGCGTACTTAACCTAGATAGTATAGCCTACTATACACCTAGGTTATATAGTGCAGTCTATTGCTCCTAGGCTACACAGCTGTACACCATGTTATTGTACTGTAGGAAATTTTAATACAACGGTATTTGTGTATAAACATAGAGAAGATATAGTAGCACTATGGGAGGCCAAGGCAAGGGGATTGCCTGAGTCCAGGGTTCAAGACCAACCTGGGCAACTTGGCGAGATTTCACCTCTACAATAAATAAAAAATTAGTCGAGCATGGTAGCACAGGCCTGTAGTTCCAGCTACTTGGAAGGCTGAGGCGGAAGGATTGCCAGAGCCCAGCAGGTCAATGCTAGGGTGGCCGAGAGTGCCCTTGCACTCCAGCCTGACAGAGTGAGACTCCAACTCAAAAAAAAAAAAAAAAAATACTATGATGATGAAAAGTAGAAAAAGAAAGCAACTCAGTATTATAATCTTAGGGGACCACTGTCATATATGCTGCCCATCCTTGACCCAGATGTCATTATGCGGCACATACTATACATGATATACACTAACTCTCCATTAGCTAAATAACACTAATTCCAGGGAAGTTTATCAAATACAAATTCCACACAGGAAGATGACAGAGATACATGGCAGAATAAAACATGAAAGGTAATTGTCTATCAGTTTAAAATGGAAGTCTTTCTAAACCTTAAGGAATGATGAGGTTGTTAACTGTAAAGTATATCAGGTGACAACTACAATCAGAATAAAACCAGACTCATAATTTGACAAAAAGTCACGTCTGTGCCTATAAGAGGCCCTCCAATATTTTTGAGTGATTGGCTCCTTAAAATTCAGTCCTAATTAAAAATGTGACCAACATTCTGATCTCAAGTTTTATTCTACACTTATAACTTGTACACACCTTTAAATGGTCTAATATTATTTCACTACTTTAAAAAGGTAACATTCTCTGCTGATATTTAAATTATAAATGTATGAGTATATTCTATAAACTCTGTCAAAAGGGAACTTACTGATCTTTTTGTCAACCTAGCATCAATAAATCATAGCTGAATGCTCATTATATTAAAATAGAAATCCCTACGATTCTACTTTGGAGTCAGTGGTAGGATGCAATCTAAAAAATTATTTTAACCTATTAAAATCTAAATGATATTTTAAAGGAAAAACTGCCAAATATGTGATAACTATAAAATTGGTGCAACATTTAAAATTTCTGTCTCAGAATTTTTTTTTGAGCTGGAGTCTCTGTCGCCCAGGCTGAAGTGCAGTGGCACACTTAATGCCACCATAGCCTCAACTTGCTGGGATCCAGCAATCCTTCTGCCTCCACCTTTCAAGTAGCCAGAACTACAGGCACACGATACCATGCCCAGCTGATTTTATTTATTTATAGTAGAGATGAGGTCTCACCAAGTTGCCCAGGTTGGTCTCAAACCCTCGGGCTCAGGCAATCCACTCGCCTCGGCTTCCCAAAGTGCTGGGATTACAGGCTGAGCCACTGAGCCCAGTCTAGAAAGTAATTTTAAAAGTTAAAAGTTCAAACATAGCTTTAAAACCTCTTCTTACCTTGTTTACTTACACTGCTTCCCTGAAGGAAAGGTGTCCTCTCCTGAGTTCTTAGTGCTTTTCTATAAATAGCCTTTTCCTCCACTGCAAGGAGGCTCAAAAAAGAGTCAAAAGGAGATACCACAGGCTGGGCCTGCTGTTAAAGATGCAACAGGGTTTTACTAAAGCAAAGAGACATTTAGAGTTGGGACTAAATGCTGAAAATAATCTGTTCCTTGAGGCTACTTTGGTACTCAGTACCTACCATTAAAAACTTTTCCCCAGCACTTTGGGAGGCGGAGGCAAGAGAATTGCCTGAGCCCAGGGATTCGAGACCAGCCTGGAAAGCTTGGCGAGACCTTGTCTCTACAATAAATCAAAAAACTAGCCAGGCATGGTGGCACACACCTGTAGTCCCAGCTACTTGTACGTCTGAGGCGGAAGGATTACCTGAGCCCAGCAGGTTGAGGCTATCTATGGTGGCGGTGGGTATGCCTCTGCACTCCAGCCTGGGCAGTAGAGTGAGACTCCAACTCAAAAAGGTTTTTTATGAAGTCACTCTTGCCCAGGCTGGTCTCGAACTCCTGAACTCAGGGAATCCTCTTGCCTATGCCTCCCAAAGTACTAGGACTACAGATGTTGAGCCACCATGCCCAGCACCATTTTAATTAAGATATGATTAATTTTTTCCCTCAGTGTTCCTCATTTTTTCTGAAAATTTTATTTAAAAAGTAGTGTCCTGAAGCCAGGCTCAGTGGCTCAGCCTGTAATGCCAGCACTTTGGCAGGCCAAGGCGAGTGAATTGCCTGAGCTTGAGGTTCGAGACCAGCCCAGGCAATTTGGCAAGACCTCGTCTCTACAATAAATCAAAATTTAGCTGGGCATGATATCACGCGCCTGTAGTTCCAGTTACTTAGAAAGCTGAGGCAGAAGAATTGCAGGAGCCCAGCAATCGATGCTGGGGTGGCCATGGGTGTACCACTGCATTCCAGCCTTGGTGACAGAGTGGGACTCCAAACTCAAAAAAATAATAAAAAGTAATGTCCACTGATTTAACTTCTGGGGGACCAAAGCCCTATTAACCTCATTTAAATGGGCACGACTTCAAGTCTATTCCAATCTGCCTTTCCATTTCCCATCAGAAAGTAAGTGTAAAGAAATCCTTGTTTCACATTCACATTTTAGGATAAAGGATAACCCTGCGTAGCTCATTTTCCAGATTATATTGACTTAAAAATCACTTCTCAAGTTAGTACTTAAGACACATTAGTAAAATAGTCATTGATACTATAAAACCAAAATTACTTGGACTAGTACAGCTTGAAAGTTCACAAAGTGAATTGTAGATGGTCTTCCACTCAAGATTTTTGACTTTACGATGCTGTCAAAGTGCTACACTGTCAGTAAAACTATACTTCAAGTAACCATACAACCATTGTTTTGCACTTTCAGTATTCAATAAACTACATGAGATAACCAACCTGTTAGATAATTTTGCCCAAGATACAGGCTAATATACAACCAAGTGTCCTCAGCACATTTAAGGTAGGCTAAACTAAGCTATAACGTTCAACAGGTTAGTCTGACTTAACTATATGTATATATTTAACCTTAAAGATGTAGGGTACAGTTCAGGATTAGGTATACAAGTGGACATCAGGTAAAGTTTGGGCCTCCTTTTGGTCCCCACTTTGCCTGGTTTGAGATCAGGTACCCTTGTTAATGTTGTGCCCTTCCCACCCCACCTTGAACAGTATTTTCAACTTATGTAACCCTACTATAAGTTAAGGAGCATCTGTATCCGAAAACTAAACAAGTAAGGTACTCTTGAACTCCTACTTTCTTTTTGAATATCAACTGAGGCACAATTCTAACACCAGGCAAGGCATTCACAATCACATAATTAGTTTTGCTAGTTTTAAAATGTCCACTTTATTCCATGTAACACATAACCAGATATCATTTACATCTGAGGAAGAGATGGCCCATGAGACTGATCTATAGTAAAACACTCTAAGAAATGTAGTCCAATTTTATACATTTCCAGGTAACCCTAGACAAGTGTATCACAATGCAGAAATATAGGTATTACTACATTTTACATAAGATAAAAGGGAAGTATCAATAAACTTTAGAAAGTAGTAAATTCACCTGTCCCTTAAAATGTGGGTATGCAATTGTTACAAAGCCATAGTAAATGGTTTATAAAATGTAATTTTATTGTATGTTACTCTGCTGTTACATCGGGCATAACATTTTCACAAGGCTTTTTTGGGACTACAATCAATGATTAGCAACACACAATAGTGGTCCAACTTTCTAAATAACAATCACTAGACAAATTGGACACCCTCTCACATGTGCACAAATCTGCATGGAAAAGTACTAAAGTTTTAGACTTGGACTTGTGTACTTTATTTCCCCTTTCTAGTGTATGAAGAAATGACATGCATTTTAATTTGCCAAAAGCAACGCTTGTATTCTGGCAGCGACATGCTACTTCTAGTACATAGTAAAGTGAATACCAGAACTACAAAGGCAGGAGGTGTAAGTGAATTTTTATTTGGGAAGGGAAGTTGTCAACTTAAAACAGCAGCAAATCAAGAGTGAATAAGGAAACTCCCTGTTGTCACAGATATACACTACCTCCAGAATATGTGATATCAGAGGCATTTCAATTTGTGACCCCCCAGCCCAGAAATGTCAAGTGCTTTTCCATTCAATCTAATACTTCTGGATTCCTACTAAAAAGGAATACATTAAGAGCATGGAAAAGTTGCTTACTGAAAGGAAACCCCTGAAGAATAAGGGAGGGAATGTAGAAATTAAGAAGTTATGTAGAACACTCTTTAAATTGTAATTAACTACAGTTTCATATCTTCACAGTAATACAAAACACAGTCACTTGCAGAACTGGTTCAGATTACTTAAATACCAGATACATTTTTAGTCCTCTACATAAGTGTTTGGAAGTTACTTATGTTTATATGAAACGAAGCTATTAATACTTTTCTACAGCAGTAACTGCACACCAGGAAGGCCAAGACAAATACAAATCAAGGAATGGAGTTTTCCCAAAGCTGCAGTGTGAAAAGACGATAAACAGTTGATTCCATACACATGAGTGGGTTCTTTGCTATAGGAAATCCAAGTGGAATAAGGAATGGAGATGTGTAAAAAGGTTTCCTGACGGGAAGGATGACACCCTGTATGCGTTTAGTTTTCGGCCCCTTCTGCTGCATCACATTCTTCTCCTGCACTGTCTGATGTCCATAGCTAGAAAAACAAGAACCACATCAAGTTATTATTTCTAGATTAGACAGGTATATGACACGTCCTACCGCTATAGCAAAATGAAATTCTGAGGGCAGTAAATTCCTCATGCAATAAAAATCTTGACTGACACTAGGTCTCTCGCTTTCTCCCAAAGTTATTCTTACAGACCTTTCACTACACATTCATAAAATGACATACACGCAGTACTAAAGTTCGGTTTTATGGCTTCCTTTTTATTTAAAAAGCACCCTACTTTCAGACAAGCAAGGGGGCATCCTCAGAATGTAATGCTCTCTCCATTCCCAGCAGTCCAATGCCCCATTCCCTTTTATGAGTCAGAGTCACTCTGCTGCCCAGGCTGGAGTGTAGTGGCACACTCACGGCCACTGCAGCCTCAACCTGCTGGGCTCAAGTGATCCTTTTGCCTCAGCCCAGGCAGATGGAACTACAGGCACATGACACCAAGCCTGGCTAAGTTTTTCACCTGGCTAATTTTTAAATTTATCGTAGAGACAAGGTCTCACTATATTGCCCAGGCTGGTCTCAAACTCCTGGGCTCAGGCAATCCTCTCACCTGGCCTCCCAAAGTGCTGGGATTACAGGTGTGAGCCACAGCACTTGACCTCAATGCTATTCTTGAAAGCACTTCCACAATGTAATTTTACTAATAAGGAGGCGAAAGCTACAATTATGGTAATAGTTTCCAAGTGTGTGAAGGCTACCATATAGAAAAAGGGACAGATGTACTCTTTGTTGCACCAAGAATTAAAGAGAAGTGTGGGGATAGAAGCAGCACATGTACATATGTATGTATAAAGAGGAATCATAAAATTAGATAGTATGCTAAAACTAGTGAAATTGATCTCCAGGGAGCTGATTTTAGGATGGGAAGATGAAGGGAAGAAGGAAAACAGTCAATATTTATCAGCTCAAAAATGCCTTTTTTTTTAAATTTTGATTTGGGAGTCTCACTCTTGTTGCCCAGGCTGGAGTGCAGTGGCATGCTCACACCATCACAGCCTCGGACTGCTGCGCTAAGACAATCCTTCTGCCTCAGTCTTCCAAGTAGCTGGAACTACAGATGCACACTACCACACCCAGCTAGTTTTTGTGATTTACTGTAGAGATGAGGTCTCACCAAGTTGCCCAGGCTGGTCTTGAAGCCCCAGGCTCAGGCAATCCTCTTGCCTGAGACGATTTGCCTAATCCCAAAGAGCTGGGATTACAAACTGAGCCACTGCGCCTGGCCCAAAAATGCATTTTTATTAGACCACCACTAAGAAACTACTGGTAATTTTAGAAAAACCAGAATCTTACATAATCCTTAAGTTATTAAGACACAAAACCAAAGTTGAGCCTGAGCCTGCGGGTTCGAGACCCGCCTGGGCAACTTGGCAAGACTTCATCTATACAATAAATTAAAAATTAGCCGGGCATGTATAGTGCGCGTCTGTAGTTCCAGCTACTTGAAAGGCTGAGGTGGAAGGATCGCCGGAACCCAGCAGGTTGAGGTTGCGGTGGCCAGGAGCGGCCACTGGACTCCAGTCTGGGCAACAGAATGAGACTCCAACTCAAAGAAAAAAAACAACCAAAGTTGAATAGACATGGTCCTATTTAGTAAAAGATAAAGTACGAAACTAAGGGTTTATATTAAAAGATGTATTTTCCTCTCTTATATTCTATTAAGTCTAAGATTGTGCTTAACAAATTTATTTATTATAAAAGAATGCAAGAGTAAAGTTCAGGCTGTACTTTTTCTCAATTACTTCCTTTATCAACTGCCTATCCAAGAAGTAGGGAGGAAAAAAGAAAAGAGACTGAGAAAAGAAAGAGACTTTGGCTTAGAAGCAGACGTAGAATAATTCAGGTACAGATTTATTCCCTATCAAATGCTGATAAACATCATGCATGATTTACAAAGTATCTTTTCTTTTTTGAATCAAGGTCTCACTCTGTCCTACAGGTTGGAGTGCAGTGGTACAATCATGGCTCACTGCAGCCTTGGACTGCAGGTATGCACCATCACATCTGGCTAATTTTTTTATTTTTATTTTTTGTAGAGCCATGGTCTCACTATGTTGTCTAGGCTGGTCTTGAACTCCTGGGCTCAAGCAGTCCACCTGCCTCAACCTCCCAAAGTGCTGGGATTACAGGCATGAACAGTCATGACTGGCCTACAAAGTAAACTTTTATTAAACCACATGCCTCATGTGATTTTAGGAAAGCCTAGATACCTATATTGCCCCTAACCTGCTATAGCTGATTTGTCCAAAGAAAGAAAATACGGAAAATTCATAAATTCTCTATACTAACATAATTTATCAAAATCTTCATCCCAATGAAATAGTCAGTAATGTTAATATTCAGAGTTCTAAAAACCATAGCACCATCTCAGGAAGGTTTGATAAAATAAGTATTTCAACTTGAAAACCTGCCCACAAAATAATGGTTGTCTTATACAAAATACTAACACATACTTAACACTTTCAACTCTTTTATATCTGCCCCAAAAGATAGAAAGTCCTAAATAAAATATAGTGTTTCTGAAAAACAAATTAAAAAATGAAAAACTCACTGTTAGGTTGTCTCTAAGCAACTGCATGATGAGGGTGCTGTCTTTGTATGAGTCTTCATTCAGTGTATCAAGTTCTGCAATGGCCTCATCAAAAGCCTGATAAATAGTAATATCCATGGTAAACAAAATTTAAATTGACAGAAACTGGTTAATCTACAATTACAAACCATTTTTACAATAGGTGAACACTCAACCTTATGTTCTACTATCAATTAACAACAAACTCATGGAACCATTCCCTCAGATTCTCAGTTTAATAACTTGTATGACTGAATCTTATAAAGCTATACATACTTAAGTAAACAAGCACTTCTTGGTTCTTTCACACGACAAACTGCATAGTAGCAATGCTTACTGTACTTCTTAACCAATAAGAACTAGTATTTGTAGAAACTCTCTTTTTTTTTGAGTTGGAGTCTCACTCTGTGGCCCAGACTGGAGTGCAGTGGCACGCTCATGGTCACTGCAGCCTCTACCTGTAGGGTTCAGGCAATGCTTCTGCCCCAGTCTTCCAAGTAGTTGGAACCACAGGTGTGAACAACCACAGCCAGCTAATTTTTCTTGATTTATTGTAGAGACAAGGTCTCACCAAGTTGCCCAGACTGGTGTCGAACCCCTGGGCTCAAGCAATCGTCTCACCTCGGCTTCTCAAAGTGCTGGGATTACAGGCTTGAGCCACCACGACCAGTCAGAAGCTCTTCTTGCTCTCATATTTTGAAACACTTTGAGGAATGCAGCAAATACCACTATTCTAAATCCCCAAACCTGGCAGGTTTTACTTTCCAATCTTTTCTATTTCCTTCTTAAAGTAATTTATACTTATATGTTCTTTTGGAGTCTCACTTTGTCACCCAAACTGGAGTACAGTAGCACGATCATGGCTTACCACAGCCTCAAACTCCTGGGGTCAGGTAATCGTTACGTACACCTTAGCCTCCCAAGTAGCTAGGACTATAGTCATGTACAGTCTTGCCTGCCTAATTTTTTTATTTTGTAGAGATAAGGTCTGTGTTATCTAGGCTGGTCTTGAACTCCTGGGCTCAAGCAATTCTCTCACCTTGGCCTCCCAAAGTACTAGGATTACAGATGTGAGTCAACGCCCAGTCAATATGCTCCTTAGGTATTATTTATAGTTACAGCTGGGGAGAGTAACGTGTTATAAGGGGTAGAGTGATTATTATGGTAAGAAAAAGAGGAGATTTCAAAACATATATAGTAGAAATCATCCCTGGATATCCAAGTAAAATACCTAGAAATTTACATACCTGTATCTCAAATAATCTTAGCTAAAGAGAGTATTTCCTGGACACACATCTTACCGTTTTAGCCAGTGTGCAGGCAAGCTCTGGGTTATTAAGGATCTCATAGTAAAATACAGAAAAGTTAAGAGCCAGCCCAAGGCGGATTGGATGTGTGGGTTGCATCTCTTTCTTGCTTATATCAAATGCCTCTTGGTAAGCTCCTTGGGAATTATCTATCGTTTCTGTGAAGAAAAAAAAAAGCATGCAACTGAAAATATTCATCCAATATACAGCACATTAATGTTCACATATGATGCTAGATCCTGGTAGAACCAAGATTTCTTTTTCTCTTTTTTCTGAATCAGAGTTTCACTTTGTCACCCAGGATAGAGTACAGTGGTACGATCACTGCTCGCTATAGCCCTGACCTCACCTCAGGTGATACTTCTGCCTCAGTCTCCTAAGTAAATGGGACTACAGGCACACACCACCAAACCCGCCTAATTTTTTTGACTTTTTGTAGAAGTCTCGCTATGTTAGGCTGGTCTCAAACTCCTGGCCTCAAGTGATTCTCCCCTGAAGTGCTGGGATTACAGATGTGAGTCACTGTGCCCAGCGCCAAGATTTTTCTCTGTAGCTTTCTTTAAAATCATAGTAGCAAGTCAAAAACATTCTTGTACTGAGAATTTTAAGAACTGGTTTATAATGCTGTTTACTTGTAATCAGCTTCAATTTTTTCTTTTTTTTTTTTTTTTGAGTTGGAGTCTCACTCTGTCATTCAGGCTGGAGTGCAGTGGCATGCTCACGGCCACCCCAGCGTCGACCTGTTGGGCTCCGGCAATCCTTCCGCCTCAGCCTTCCAAGTAGCCATAACTACAGGCGCGTGCTACCACGCCAGCTAATTTTTGATTTATTGTAGAGACAAGGTCTAGCCAAGGTGCCTGGGCTGGTCTCAAACCAGTAGGCTCAGGCAATCCACTTGCCTCAGTCTCCCAATGTGCTGGGGATTACAGGTTGAGCCACCGAGCCCAGCCTAAAACTACTTTCTTCTTTCACATCTTTACCACCCTAAACACATCCGATCATGTCTATTGCTTGGAAATGTAGCAATTAAATGTAGCAGTTAAAAATAATGTGAGCCGGGCTCGGTGGCTCAGCCTGTAATCCCGCGCCTTTGGGAGGCTGATGTGAGTGGATTGCCTGAGCCCGCGGGTTCGAGACCCGCCTGGGCAGCGAGACCACATCTCTACAAAAAATCAAAAAATCAGCCAGGCATGGTAGTGCATGCCTGTAATTCTGGCTACTTGGAAGACTGAGACGGAAAGATCGCCGGAGCCCAGCAGGCGAGGCTGCGGTGGCCGGAAGCGGCCACTGCACTCCAGTCTGGGCGACAGAGTGAGACTCCAACTCAAAAAAGTAAAAAAAATTAAAAAATAAAGTGACTGAAACACCCCATCCCTAAATAATGAAACACTTTACAAAAATGAAACATTTTAAGATCACCACCACCAAAATCTTTTTTTCAGACTTATTATTTGTAAAAACAATACTGATCCTTAGTATCAAGATGCAAGGCAACATGTCAATATATAGAACAAAATCTACTCTGACCAGTGTTTGATTACTGGCCTAATAAAAATGTTACTCTCCCTCCAAAAAATATATACCAAGTATTACAAACACTAATTTGATTATATTTGTTTTGAAAAGGGCAGTTTTCTATATAAGGCCACTGACGTACCACAACTTTAGAAATACTGACATAAGAGAATTAAGCTATCCCTTTATGACCTGAATGTGTGCTTTTTCCTTTCTCTGAAATGGCATATTCTTGATCTAATTCTGACTAGTCCTCATGTAATAGGAAGCTCTTGCAGCCTGGCACATTAGGAAGCACTAAACAGCAGAAACAGTGTCTCAGCTCTTAGGCTGTAAAGGTAGCCTATCCACAAATCCCAGACTATCAGAAATGTATATGGGACTATGTGTGGAACCTCAAAGTGCCAATGAGTCCAACAGGGTTAAGTCAGATTAAAGCCAGAGCTGTATTCCAATCTCCCAAAGACTTCCCTTTGACTTGCTGACATTTAGACATATTCAGTCCAGTACCAATATTTCCAAATCCAGTTCTGCTTATCTTCATGGCAAAAGAAATTATATATCAGTAACAGAATAATAAATTTATTATTCAGATTTTGTTATAAGGGACAACAGTCTCTCAAGGTATAACTTCTCTTTATATCTTCAATTACACTGATATTTAGGATGGTAAAACTGTCACATTTTCAGTAGTAAATAAGAAAGTGATAATAACTATTAGTGGGGGTATACCTTTTTTGGATGGGGCAAAATTAAGAACCAAACAATAAACTTTTTAGAAAAAAGAGAAGGAATTAAGTGATATGTCTAACCAGAACTCAATACATTTGGCAGCGAGCACACATACAAAATTTAATAGGGTCTCTATTATACTCAGCTACCAATACCAGGAGACTGAGTTCACTGCAAATAAATTTATTTTCCCTTTTCTACAATCAAGTTAGGCAAGTGGATGACTTCTTCCCATATCTGCACTTCCTGTAACAGACTAAGAAAGATATAGGTATCTAGTACTCAAATCTACTTTTATAGTTACTTCTTTATTAATCAACAATTCCTGTGTATTCAGTCTTCTAGAGTAAAACCAAACCATGTAAATAATTCCAACTTACTGTGAAGTAGAAACAAATTACATACCAGCAATAACATACTCATCTCACCTTTCTATTCAGAAATTTGATTACCCTATACTTAGCAGTCAATGTTTTGACACTTCAAACTAGGTAGTAATAGGCCGGGAGCAGTGGCTCACACCTATAATCCCAGCACTTTGGCAGGCCAAGGTAAGAGGATTGCCTAAGGCCACAGTTTGAGAACAGCCTGGGCAACTTGGCGAGGTCTCACCTCTACAATAAATCCAAAAATTGGCCAAGTGTGGTAGCACGTGCCTGTAATTCTAGCTACTTGAAAGGCTGAGGCAGAAGGATCATCTGAGCCCAGCAGGTCGAGGTTGTGGTGGCTGTGAGCATGCCACTGTACTCCAGCCTGGGCAACAAATGAAAAACAAACAAAATAAAATAGGTAGTAATAAATTAATATGACAAACAAAAAATAGAACAGCCTGTCTCTATGTTCTATATGTAATTTCCATTTATGTTAAGTTTTAAGGCCTAGTCACACCAGAGGCCATGTGAAATACAGAATCACTCATGAAGGGTATGCTAAAAACTCTAAAGCTAAGAACACGGTGAACCAAAATTCTAAAGCATAAAAGATTAAGTCATTTTTAATTGACTAATTTATTGAGTCAGGGTCTCACTCTGTGTTCACTGCAAACTCAAACTCCTGGACTCAAGCAATCCTCCCACCTCAGCCTCCCAAGCAGCTGGGACTACAGATGTGTACCACAATACCTGGCTAATATATATATATATATTTTTTTGTAGACATGAGGTCTTACTATGTTGCCTAGACTGGTCTTGAACTCCTGGGCTCAAGCAATCTCCCACCTCGGCCTCCCAAAGTGCTGAAATTATAGGCATGAATCACCATACACAGCCAAAGCCTGTTTTTAATAATATATCTGATTATAATTAGAGTTCACATACATGTTTGTTTTTTAAAGGGCATATAATGTTAATTCATGATTGTATTTTCATTTTTGAGAGCATAAGATAATATTCATTTCCTTGATACAGATTCCTTAATTATTTTTAAGTTGCAAAGAGCCTGAAGACCACCTGTGTTGTCACAGGGTCTTATTTATCTCCATTTTCAACAATATTTAGCATTACCCATATAACAAATATACTTACGTTTTCGGTCATCTCCACATGCAACTTCAGCAAGGTACCGGAAGTAATCTCCCTTCATTTTCAGATAGAAGACCTTACTCTCTGGATTAGTTGCATTGGCTATTAAATACTTATCCAACAATTCCTGAAAGAAATAAGAGAAAACATTAGGGACTAATTAAAGCTATTTAATTACAGACAAGAACTTACCATCAAATTCTATCATGCATTTCAATCATTACCTACTACAGTAATACTATATCATATCAGCCTGAACTTGAAGAAGTCAGGTTGTTGCCACTAGTTACTCTGGCAGGCTTTAAATGCTGTAGCCCATAATTTCTAAAGGTAAGGCTAACTGGCACACTGATGCCAATGGGTTCCAGAAGGGGGAAAAAAAAAAAGGTAAGGCGAGATTATACCAAACACTGTAATTTGAAAAGCCTTGTCTGTTCACTCATTCATTCATTCAACATATACTGACACCTGCGAATCACCAGGTTATTTGTCTATGATGGATATAGAAAAGACTTAAGTCCCTGCTCTCAAGAAGCTCACAATCTGTAAGTACACCATCAACAGTACACCAAACATTAAGAGATATGTGAGTAAGGTGCTACTGAAGCACAGAGGGAGGCTCTGGCTCTGCTGGGAATGTCCTCCGGTTAGGCTTCCAGGGGAAGGAATATCTGTGGTGTCAAGGAGGAAAAGTAGAAATACACCAGGCAGAAAACAGGGATGTGAAATTATTTTAGGGAAGGGAAACAAAATGTGTAAGACATCAAGTATGAGGGAGAACAGTATAACCACAGAATAAATGACTCCTGGCCTAGAGTAGTGTTACTCAGCAGCCAAGTACCCATTCGAAAACAAGGTACATACAGAAAATGAGAGTAAGTTTATTAACTTACACAGCAATGACAGGGCAGTTTTATGCCTTCTAAATCTACTTATTTTTAAAAACTGGGTGAATATTTAAGCATGTCTTTTATCCCTGATATTTTAAAGAAATTTTCACTTCTAGAGGTACAAAAATATACCTGGGAATATAAAAAGTCACAGAAGACAACTATGACAGATAGCTTCAGAGAAGATCATCTTTACATTTTGGAAAAACAGTCACAGATAGTACCAGTTAACATTATATAAAAACACAAACTATGATACAAAATTAGGTAGCTTGGAAAATAACCGAAGATGGCTTCAAAAGTCACAATTACTGCACTTTAAAGTTATTTTAAAGAAAATAAATTAGAAAAACATTTAAATCCCCAAATTAAAATTTGTTTAATGTTTGTATTTTTTTAGAATATATTTTAAAAGGCCTAAGGCCAGGGAAAGTTTTTTTAAAACACCCACAAAAATTAATATAAAATTACACAAGTCCCAGAAATTTATACATTATAAAACTGGCAAGTATCAAAATTGTGGCTTAAATTGGAGAGTTGCCAAATCAGTAGTGTCATTAAGGCCATACTCGAACTAAAGGCAACTGGAAAAACAAGTGCTGCTCCAGCACTGCCATATTTTTTTTTTTTTTTTTTTGAGTCAGAGTCTCACTCTGTCACCCAAGCTGGAGTGCACCCAGCCTCAATCTGCTGGGCTCAGGCGATCCTTTTGTCTCAGCCTTCCAAGTAGCCGGAACCAAAGGCTCATGTCACCATGCCCAGCTAATTTTTTTATTTATTGTAGAGATGAGGTCTCACCATGTTGCCCATGTTATTCTCAAACCTGTGGGCTCAGGCAATCCTCTACTTCTGGCCCTCAAAGTGTTGGGGTTACAGGCGTTAGCCACAGCACCTGGCTACCACCACACTCTTTTTTTTTTTTTTTTTTGAGTTGGAGTCTCACTCTGTCGCCCAGACTGGAGTGCAGTGGCCTCAACCTGCAGGGCTCCGGCGATCCTTCCGCCTCAGCCTTCCGAGTAGCTGGAATTACAGGCACGCGCTACCATGCCTGGCTGATTTTTTTATTCATTGTAGAGATGAGGTCTCGCCAAGTTGCCCAGGTGGGTCTCGAACCCGCGGGCTCAGGCAATCCACTCACCTCAGCCTCCCAAAGCTCAGGATTACAGGCTAAGCCACCGAGCCCAGCTCGACTACACTCTTAATTAGAAAAATCATTGATCAGATTTAATAATTTCTTCTGTTCAACATCACCAATATGATTTTAATAGTTATTTAATGAAACAAACCTGAAAATTCTTCCCCAGAATCTTAAAAAATTACACTATTTTAACTTTGTCCTCTACTACCTACACATCCATATAGCAAGGTTGACTTTCAATTTAAAAACTATTCTCATGAGCTAAAATGGGAGATGGCAATAGTGAGAGAGCCACAAGAAAGTCCTAGCTCTCCAGCTGATTCAGTCATGGCTGTCTTTAAACAAGTGGATTCTGAGTAGCATCAAAGAAGGCAAACACAGTATCTACACTGAGGAAAACACCGCCCTCTGCCTGTTCTCATACCCAGGAGCTCTAACATGAAACCAAGTGCTTCTCACTTTTCTTGTTCCCCCAAGTGAGTCAGTTACAGTGAAATCCCAGAGGATCTCCAAAAGGGTGCCAGCTCCAGCGAAGATGTTTTTTACAGTCACAAAAAAGCTACTCAGTACTTTTAAGACTTAGTACTCTGTAACTGAATGTGGTCTGACTAGAATGAGGGCTTGGGGTAAGGAGTAGAGAAAAGAGAAATTCCAATTCTAGCACTAGTGCCCCCAAGTCACTCGTGCCAAGTGTGGGGATGCTCACAAGAACTTGTAGACAAGACTTGTATCACACTTATGAGCACACTTGCTTTGCAAAAATCAGAAAACTGCTCAACAGCTACTGCATTAGTTACAACACCGTCACTTATAAGCTACCTATAACTTTTCTAAAATTATTAACTTTGACTACTAGTTTGCATATAGCCATTACGTACGATTTACAGTGTTGGGCTTTTATAAAGTGACTTGGGCATTACTTCCATCCTGGAGCTTCAGCCAGGTATCATGATTCTTTGTCAGATGCCACTAGCTCTCTGTGAAGGAAACAACAGGTACAGAATAACTCTGTCTTTTCATATACAATCAGTAGTAAAGATGAATATTTTAGCCCAATTAAAAGATATAATGGATTATGCTTCATGTCTTAACAGAAGGATCATGGCTGTTTCTAGTATTATCAATATCAGATATTAATAACAGATAGAATACAGGCTATAAATACTTAAGATATTAGCCTACTTGTACAATTTGTGAGAATTTAAAAATTATTGGCTGGGTATGGCAGCTCATGCCTGCAATCCCAGCACTTTGGGAGGATGAGGTAGGAAAATCAGTTGAGCCCAGGAATTCAAGTCCAGCCTTGGCAACACAGTGAGAACTAATCTCTACAAAAAATAAAAAATACAAATTAATAAAAAATTTAAAAATACATAAATAAAAATTATTAAAAACACAGCACATCAGAGATAGAAAAAGGAAAATGCAAACTGATATGAAGCTCCCTGAAAATCTTTCCAAATACAGGTAGGTACTGGTAAGTCAGGAGGAAGTAAGGGAATTAGTTTTAACATTTTTATAGTTATGAACTTCTGTGTATTATTCTTATCAAGTAAGCAAGAGTTTCCCCCTTATAAAGTCTTCAACCAGCAAATTTTATGGTTTTGAGAGGTTTGGAGTGCTAAGCCTGGGGCTCCTGCCAGCGCTGAGTGTTACTTGACTGAGGGATAAAATGCAAATGGAAGTGTGTTCCTTTTTGAGAACTTGACAACTACAGAGACGTTAGTGTCCTACCTACAATGATAAATAGTTTAGGACACCCTAGTCCAAAGAAACAAGAATATAAGCTATTATAGAGGTTACTTTTGGAGATGCTAAAGGATCTCACAATAAGTTTAATCTCAGGAAAATACGATGGGAATAATAAAGACTATACCACAAAGAACTATGTAAGAAATGCAACTGTCAAAAATATTAATGCAAATTTAGGATAGTAACTAACTATTCCTCCTACCTCCCATTCCCATGTCTTAGAAAAAAGGTTATAAAGAATAGCAAAACCTATAACTATTTTTAAAAGTTAACTATTTTAGCATATAACAATCCTATTATCAACTCAACAGCTTTTCCAAAATAACTAAGCAAACTAGTACCTTTTTAATAATATGTTCATTTATAAGTGATTTCTGTTTTACAGACAAAATAAGCTATTCTTGTATTTTATTTTATAGTTTATTCTTTTTTTTTTTTGACTTGGAGTTTTACTTAGTCACCCAGGCTAGAGTGCAGTTGCACACTCACAGCCACCTGTCAACACTCTGAGCTCCAGCAGTCCTCCTGTCTCAGCCTCTGGGCTCCAGCAATCCTTCTGCCTCAGCCTTCCAAGTAGTCAGAACTACAGGTGTGCGCTACCACGCCTGGCTAATTTTTGGATTTATTGTAGAGATGAGCTCCACCAAGTTGCCCAGGCTGTTCTCAAATCCATGGGCTCAGGCAATCCTCTCACCTTGACCTCCTAAAGTGCTGGGATTACAGGTTTGTGCCACTACGCCCGGTCTTATAGTTTATTCTTTATACACAAAATTGATTTATTTTAAAAAGAGTAGGTAACAGACGAACAGTCATAAAATACAATCAAAATTAACAAAATACAAAGAAAAGTTCTAAGAATTTAATTTCCTGTTTGCTGAAGTTTATTAATAAATACTATTAACAAGTTTAATCTCTAACTTTAGGAAATATATATGGGTCACTACCTATATATTATCAGTTTAATCAGCACATAAACATACCCTAAAATACAGCATATCTAAGAGAGATAAGGCCATATCTAAGTTAGAGATTTAATTAGTAAGTCAAATAAAAAGGAACAGAATATGTTATTTCAGAACATGAGCTTTAGAAGTTAGGTGACCATTTGTGAAATTTTTATACTGAAACTCCATAAAATTTATACTGATACTCCATAATTTTGTGGGAAATCACAGCTTCCCAAGTACCTGTTTCTGTAATTGTGTAATTAGAGTATAATGATCTAAAGGCATTCTAGCCTCAGAAACTACCACTCTATGACTATACCCACTAGGGTTAAAACACATAAAGGATTTGTTGCCTTAATCAAGGAGGCAGTGAGTCACTTAAGACTTGATCCAAGTTGATCATATAACATCAATATATCTATGTAAAAATTTCTACCATTAATAACATGAATGCATTAAACAGTTAAGTGTCCTTGCAGTATTTTTTTTGAGTTGGAGTCTCACTCTGTTGCCCAGACTGGAGTGCAGTGGCCGCTCCCGGCCACCGCAGCCTCGACCTGCTGGGCTCCGGCGATCCTTCCACCTCAGCCCTCCAAGTAGCTGGAACTACAGGCGCACACTACCACACTCGGCTAATTTTTTTTTATTTATTGTAGAGATGAGGTCTCGCCAAGTTGCCCAGGCGGGTCTCGAACCCGCAGGCTCAGGCAATCCACTAACCTCAGCCTCCCAAAGTGCTGGGATTACAGGCTGAGCCACCAAGCCCGGCTCCTTGCAGTATTTAAATACGTTACTGATTTAGAACTGTTAGACTTAGAATCCAAGAATGATAAATCTCTACCCCATTCTGGTGCCCATTTAAGTTCTTAAAAAAAAAATGAACTACAGAATAAATCAAAAAACTTCAGAGAGAAGTAAACCTTATAACCAGTGTGGCTGATCCTATGAGCTGTGATTTAGCTGACACCATACGGCAGAAGACATCAGTCAGAGTCCAGACTCATGTTACAACACCTAATCAGATCCTTATTTACTTGTATCCCCAAGGTTAAAACATTTCATTTAATCCTATGACAAATTCCAAAACTCTGCAAACGAGCCAGCCTTATCTTATTTTGCTTTGCTTTATTGCACTTTGCAGATACTGTGTTTTTTTCCTTACCAACGGAAGGTTTGGGACAACACGGCATTGAGCAAGTCTATCAATGCCATTTTTCCATCAGCATGTGCTCACTTTGCATCTCTCTAGTATATTTTGCCTTTAAGGATAACCAATCATAAGCAACCTTCAAATACAGACTTATAGTCTGTTCAAATATCATGAATGGCCTGACCAGTCAAGTTACAAGCAAAACAAAGTACAATTTTCTATTGATTTTTCACATAGTAGTTACATTACTAGTTAATTTTGCATATTATTAAAACCATAAGATAAAACTTTGTGTTTAAAAGTAAAACCAAATTAGGCTCTGGTCTCAGATAACTAAATTTTTTACCTAAAAGAAGGAGCAGATGGATAATTCTTTACACAGGCCTGTATTCCTATGCATTAAAGGATGAGAAGCACCACTGACCCCTGTCCACTCAATGTCAGTGCTGCCCTCCCCACCTGGGCAGAAAGAGTGGGTCACAGATACATACAAAAGTGTTATGAAAGCTCAAAATAGAAAGTGTAAGGGAAGAAAGCATTCCAAAGCAAAGAGACCAGCATATGAAAGTTACAGCTGCATAAAGATACAGAAAGTCACTGGAGGTGGGGTAATCTTTATAAAAGAAAAACTCTCCAATCACAAAGAGAACAAAAGGCACCAAAATTCACAGTATTCACTATGAATTATTACATTTGATTAACTCAGTGGAATGAGCACTGGGCCAGTAATTTGGTTCTAGATCAAGTTCCTCAATTTAATCTCCTATTCTACAAAATACACTTGACCTTTAAACAACGGGTTTGAGTTGCATGAGTCCAGTTTTCCGGTGATTTTTTTTTTTTTTTTTTTGAGTTGGAGTCTCACTCTGTCACCGAGGCTAGAGTGCAGTGGCCGCTCCCAGTTACCGCAGCCTCAACCTGCTGGGCTCCGGCGATCCTTCCGCCTCAGCCTTCCAAGTAGCTGGAACTACAGGTGCGCGCTACCACGCCCGGCTAGTTTTTGATTTATTGTAGAGACGAGGTCTCACCAAGTTGCCCAGGCGGGTCTCAAACCCGCAGGCTCAGGCAATCCACTCGCCTAGCTTCCCAAAGTGCTGGGATTACAGGCTGAGCCACCGAGCCCGGCCTTTTTTTTTTTTTCAATAAATACAATCAGCTCTCTATGTCGGTAGGTTCTGAATCCATAACCAAACAGATGGAAAATACAGTATTAGTGACATACAAAACCCACATACATGAAGGGCTGACTTTTGGTACCTGCCACAGGGCTGAACCAAGGAACTTGAGTATGTAAGGATTTTGGTGTTTGCAGGGCTCCTGAAACCAAGACTCCATGGGCCAACAACTGTGATTAAAATATTCTCCAGTTTTAAGGATCTATACTAATTCTCAGGTTACTAAATCAGAAGGACAATCTGTTAAACAGATGACCTTCTAGATATGTTTTCTCAGCACTTTTCATTCACAAAATTTAGCACAGTACCAATCACACAACAGGACTCAGTATTTGTCAAATGAGCATCACCCGTGGCCACATGCTGAAATGAATGTAACCAAAACGGAATTTCACACAAAGCCCTACTTTGAAATGGTACAGTGGTTTTCTTCATTTGTTTTAACTCTTTATTTTTATCAAAGTCATAATGTACAATCATTAACTATCATTCAAAATTTTCTAGGGAAAAATCAGTTTCCCATTCTGTTCCCTGTTTCTAAGTTGCTTCAATGAAATTTTTTTAAAATCCTGACCTCATACTGATATGTCCAAATCAAATCTAACACAAGATTCTTCCTCTCTTATCTGTATCTTCTTTTTATACAAAATGAGACTCTGGTTCCTGTTAAACTAATACATGCACTTTATGTAAAATTCAAAAGCAAAACATACAGTTCCTCTCCTTTTCCTAAGTCTTTAGACATCCAGTTCTGCCCCTCCCTCAAAGCAACCATCATTAGTTTCTTGCACATTCTTCCAGAGATTCAAAACATTTAAAATCCATGTGTGTTTCCCTTTCCCTCATGTTAACATACTATACACACATATTGTTCTACACCTTGGTTTGTTCATATAATCCCCCAGAGACCATTCCATATCCATATATTTATAGCTGCCTCATTCTATGTATAACACTGTACAATGTTCCACTGTATGGGTATGTCAATTATTTAGTCTACACTGATGAACATTTAAGTCCAATCTTTCTGTTTCCAAAAATGCAACAAATATACACTTGATCCTTAGCATAAATTGTTAAACTGTTCCCCCAGAGGTAATTTTATAATACAGTACTCCCACTAGCAATGTGTATTTCTATTTCAACTTCTTTCTAAACCCAGTGTATTATTATTATTATTAGTATTATTTGAGTTGGAGTCTTACTCCATTGCCCAGACTAGAGTGCAATGGCACGCTCCCGACCACTGCGACCTCGACCTGCTAGGCTCAGGCGATTCTTCCACTTCAGCCTTCCAAGAAGCTGGAGCTACAGGTGCGTACTACCATGCCCGGCTAGTTTTTGATTTATTGTAGAGATGAGGTCTCGTCAAGTTGCCTGGGCGGGTCTCGGACCCGTGGGCTCAGGCAATCCATTCACCTTGGCCTCTCAAAGCACTGGGATTACAGGCTGAGCCACCGAGCCCAGTCTCAATGTATTATTTAAAAAAAAAAAAAAAAAAAACTTTCCCAATCTAATAGGTGAAAAAATCTTACTATAGTTTTATCAGCAATTTATTATAAATGAAGCTAAACATCTGCACATCCTTTTCTATTAACAATCTGTTTATATCCTTTGCCCTATTCCTAATGACTTTTCCCTACTACTTTATAGAAACTACTTAATAATTCATCTTCTATATGCGCCTCATATAAAACTTTATGTAAAGACCTGTCTAGGAACAAAACTGCAGTTATTAATATTTTTCTTTTATATTAAATGAGTTAAAATATTACCATAATTTCTGACCAATATGAGAAACACAAGTTAATATGACTATACCTTTGCAGAAACATGAGTGTCTAGTTGTGACAACACAGGAGATTGTGCTTAAGCAGAATAATCTAAATGTTAAATAAACCTACTTCCTGGGCCTTTTTTTTGAGCGGGTAGGTGGCCACAACAAAATGAAAAGTAGCAAGAAATCTACTTCCTGGGCTTTTGTATTCTCCATGAAAAACAGAAACCAAACCCATGTTCTTCTGTGCAGGTACTATTCAAATTTTTATTTCATACATGTTGTGTGAATACACAAACTTAAAATGTATATAAAATGGGTTGCAGCCTAGTGTGCCAAACAGAAACAAATAATCAAAACCACTGCAACCACTGTAAAGAGACATTTCTTTCCATAATCTAAGGTACACACATGTTACATAGAAAAAGCGACATCCAGGCAACCCCTTCAGGTCCCCTCCCACTATCCTCTCAATAAATCCTGCTTTAAAAAAAAAGTAAAGAAAAAGCAACATCCATGATATTAAAAATAACAAAACTACTTAAGAGACAGAGCCTCGGTAATGTATAAAACATTAAAAAATCTGTTTGTTTTTGAGTTGGAGTCTCAGTCTGTCGCCCAGGCTGGAGTACAGTGGCATGTTCACAGCCACTGCAGCCTCAACCTGTTGGGCTCAGGTGATCCTTCCGAGTAGCTGGAGCTATACGGCGCCTGGCAAAAATCTGTTAAAAATATACATTTAGCTGGGCTCGGTGGCTCAGCCTGTAATCCCACGCCTTTGGGAGGCTGAGGTGAGTGGATTGCCTGAGCCCGCGGGTTTGAGACCTGCCTGGGCTGCGAGACCTCATCTCTACAATAAATCAAAAAGTCAGCCGGGTGTGGTAGCGCATGCCTGTAATTCCGGCTACTTGGAAGGCTGAGGCGGAAGGATCGCCAGAGCCCAGCAGGTCGAGGCTGCGGTGGCCAGGAGCGGCCACTGCACTCCAGTCTGGGCGACAGAGTGAGACTGAA